>NC_141138.1:130462602-130616920 GCF_053477565.2 Lygodium microphyllum
ACTTGTTTGAAGATGATCCATCAAATTGATCTGTTTAACTAAAACCTAAAGTTGCAGCCTTGACTACATTCACACTAGATGAGGAAGTTTGAAGCATGAGCGAGCTTCATTAGGACCATTGTCTAACCCTACCATTCCAATCATCTCTCTTTAGATCTTAAACTAGGTCATCAACAATATTCTACTAGACAGTGGATCTAGAGTTAACATCATCATTGTGGCCTCTTGCAGAGATTTTGGGTTGATGAACTAGGAGCCATCCACATTCTTAGTCTAAATGGCTAACCAACAAAGAGTGTGCCCACTTGGCATCATTCGATTCATTCTAATGGAGATTGCCACTATCCCATCCCTAATTTCCTTGGTCGTCCTCAATGTGGAGCATGCTAATGAAGATTACCACCTATTGCTCTAATGGCCCTAATTGCAGCAAGAATAGGCAGTTGCAATTGGGATTGTGACCATCTAACCATTCACCAAGGTCATATTAGAATCAGAAACTTCCTAAACAGAATAAGATGTAAACTAGTAGTTGCAGAAACAATCAACATGGTAGATGGCTCTTGAAGGATGATGAGGATGCTATGTTCTCAGCAAGTAATGCCCACTTAGAATCCTTTTGTCTAGTGGATGTGCTATTGATTAGCCCTAGAAGGGCTTGGATCTGCACTCCCCATTCAGGAGCCAGAATCAACCCAATACCAAAATCTTGATGATACAAAAATCCAAAGTCCAGACTCGAAGGTAGAAGCTACTTAAGCTACATCGATAATCAACTCCAAATTTTCAAATGTGCTCAAACAAGAGAGAGAATTTGAAGCTCAAATGTAGAAAGTTACAAAAGTCACAGAGGATGCTCTTACTATAGTCTACCATGGTCCAAAAAAAAAACCGTAAAGATTAGTACTCCTAACTTCTATGATGAGCTAATTATCCTCGTGATAGAATTCAATGACTTTTTTGCTTATGATTACTCTGAAATGAAGGGACTCGATCCCAAGCTTTACTAGCACCAAATTCTCCTTATACCAAATGGTGTGCCAATCTACATGCAAAAGATACCACATGAATCTCCACGTGGTGGGCAAAGGTAGTTTAAAAAAAAACAATTTCTCTGAGTTAGCTTCATCGCTCTAGTGGATTGATCAAAGTGGATCTCATCCATTATCATGGTGTCTAACAAAAATAAGAAGCTCAGAATCTGTCTAGATTACAGGAAGCTGAATGCTACAAACATTCCAGATCCAGTTCATTCCTTACCTTGATACCATTCTCAAGCAATGAGATTGCTGGTCATGAGATGTACACCTCTTGGATGGATTCAATAGTTACAACCAAGTCTGGATTGCTCCAAAGATCAAGCTAAAACTACTTTTATCACAGCATGGGGTGTATTTTTATTTACAGTGATGTGGCTTGGCTTAAAGAATACCCTAGCTTCTTTCCAGTAAGATATACAATAAATATTTAGGCCCTACTTGAAAAACTTTATGTGGATATTCATAGATAACTGTAGTGTCTTTGGCACACTCCTACTTCACTTGCATCATCTTCTTTGGATCCGTTTCATCAAATGCCACAAATTCAATCTAAGTTTGAACCCCATGAAATGTCTTTTTGTCGTAAAAGATGGTGTTCTATTGGGTCACATTATCTCCAATGGTAGCATTGCCATGGATCCTAACAAAGTACTACCATCATGTAGGTCCCCATTTTCAATTCCCCAACTATGGTACTATGATTTCTAGGGTAAGTCCATTGGCATGGATGACATTTGTGCCTCCTAGCCCATGTGGTTATCCCTCTTAATTAGCTAGTACATACTCCCACAGTAGTTTTCTCTAGGAATGAGATAGTAGACCTCACATTCTAGTGTCTCCAACTACTACTATCCATGGCCCTAGTATTGATCCCACTAAATTGGATAAAGCCTTTTCATGTCTTTATTGATGCCTCAAATATGGAAATTGGCAATGTACTTATGCAATAGGATGCCAATGGTTGATTCTGACCAAATTTCTATGCCAACAAATGGCTTTCCACTTCTAAGAAAAATAATTATGTAATAGAAAGGGAATGCCTCAAAATGATCTATTCTATGGAGAAATTTTGCAATTATTTACTTGGCCCTTCCTTTGTCTTTCATGTGGATCACTCTTCTGTGGTCTATTTGGTCAAATATCGGAATGTCACAGGAAGACTAGCCAGATGGATTCTTTTGCTCCAAGAATTTGACTTCAAGGTGAACCATAGAACTAGAGCATAGTGTATGATTGCAAATTTTGTTTCCTAACTTGATTTCGATGAAGCTTTGATTTGAGTAGGTTATGACATTCCAGATGTTCTATTGTTTTGTGTTACAACTGATAATCTGAAACCTAAGCCACCAAATCCTCCCAAGAGGTGGTATGAGGAATCGTTGGTCTTCGTAGACTAAAGGCAAGTCTCCGATCACATTTCGATGGACCATGCAAATGACTAGCTCTCTGGAGCCAACATTTTGAATCCGTGCTAGGCCAACTCTTTCACAAAACACTATCTAGAGTACTAGAACACGTCATTCTCTCCATGGAGAAAGATGCAATCATGGAAGAAGCTTGTTAGGGTATTGCTAGAGTACACTTTGTAGCAGATGTTATAATCAAAAAAATCCAACAAGCTAAACTATGGTGACCTACCATGCATGGAGATGTCTATAGCTTCATCTAGAAGTGTGATGCTTGCTGTAAGCTTGGTCAACCGCTATCCCATGATCAATTGCTCCTTCTGTCAATCTTGTTGCTAGAGCCCTTTCACAGATGGGAACTAGACTTTGTTAGCCCTATCAAACCTATGGCATCCTACACAAAAAACAAGTATATTTTAATGGCAATAGACTACTATACCAAGTGGGTTGCAGCATGGGCACTTCCCAATAACTTAGCATATACAATGGAGAAGTTTCTCTTCAAAGACATCTTCACCCACTATGGACATTGTTCAATAGAATTGGTTAGTGTTTGAAGGAGTCATTTTATAAATAAACTCATCAAGTATATGGCTTATTCCTTCATGGTAATTCATAAGCAATCCTCTCCGTACTATTCGCAAGCCAATAGTCTAGCTAATTCCACCAATAAAACCTTGTGCAAAACACATACAAAGTTGGTCGAGAATCATAGAAAAGATTGGGATACCAAGCTCCCGGCCGCAATATGGACACACAATGGACTTACCATACTTCCTTCAAAGTGGCAAAAAGCCTCACTCCATATAAGCTTCCCTTCAGCATTGAGGCGATTTGTTCTCTAGAATTTATAGTCCCTAGTATCTGAATTGCTGTCAAAGGTCACATTCTTTCTCATTTCAGGAATCCCTTCCCTTTTGACTAGAGAATATTGTAGAGTTAAATGAAGATCAAATATAGAGTTATTTATCTATTGTTCAAAATTAAGGAAAAAACACCAAATAGATTGCCTGTCCAAGAACTGGATCTCTGGGCGAGGACAAGCAATAATGGATTTCTAAACTTGGAATGGCAAGCTTCTAGGAAATTTAAAGATGAGGTGGGGCATCCCATTTTGGATCTTCTATACAACCACAATTAATTCTTTCTACCTTATTAATTCACAAAAGGATATATTATTCCTTAGCTTATCAACATATTTGGATAATTTGTGGCATTACTATGTAGATGGACTAGTGTTACTCTTTTTTCTTACTTCGGAGTGCCATCCTAACCCAATAGCACTAGATTCCATATGCGCCTGTAAGCTCTCCATGCCCAATTATGAATCTCCCTTGATCGCCAAAATTGAGCTAGAAATTAATTTGGATATTACCATTTAGAGTGACATGGTTCTTATTAATTATCTCTTATCATATCATTGCCCAATTCTTATTAGGGATGGTAGTATGATGTATCAAGTTTTGTGCAATACTCATTATTCCTTATTGCCCTATGTGCTAATGTGGCAAACAGCATTGACCATATTCAAACCCCCCATGTGCCATACATCCAATCCCCTCAAAAGCAAAAGTCTCATCACCTTTCTCTTCATTTTGATTTCTATTTTCACCCCTATGTACTCTCGATGCACTCTCACACTTGTCGTCTCTCTATCATTGCTCACCTTCCACCAACAATAGCCATGCTTTCATCTATCCTTCTCCTCAACAAGGTTTTTTTTTTACTCAAGAGTGTAAGGACACTATCATCGCATGCATACATTGCATGCATCTTGACGCCTTCCTAGTAGTCCCATGAGAGACAACCCTAATGCACCCTGAGGCTAATTCCATTTTCCTATAGTTTCATGAAGGCCCTTATGTCCAAGTCAATGGCAATACCTACAAGCTTGCCCCTCAATGTATACAGAAGCAGCTTTGCTCTATAGTTGGACTACACTCATGTAGTCCACCCTTGATTATTGTATATTCATTGTGCCACCACTTCTTTTCTTAGTAGGTTCACATTTAGTAATTGCATGTACATATATTGTGGTACTTTTATATTATTCTTTTATCATGTTATAGACTTCATTCTTTTTGTATGGAAGAAGAAGAAGAAAGAAGAAAAAGCCAATTTTATCCCTATCTCTTGAAAGAAGAAAAAGCCAATTTTAGCCCTGTCTCTTTGTATGCTTAAGTCTTCATTTTTTTATGTATATGTTCTCTTGGTTTCCTCACCTCTCTCCTCTCTTGTCTATTTTCATGGTATCAAAGTTGTCCCATGGCTATGGAGACCTTTAATGAAGGGTGAGATAAGGGTGTTGGAGCACAAAAGCAAGCAAGCAAGTAACAACTAAGAAACTCTTTCACCTTGCTCCATTTAACTTGGATTATAGCCACATGAGGTTCCTAAGGCTAGTAGGGCTATAATCTCCAATTATAGTGAAACTTGGTGAGTAGGGCTATCATTTTTGGCATCTCAGTCTCCCTCTTGGACCTTTGATAATAGTTTTTGGGTATATTGTAGTTTCAGTTGTGTTACCTATTTACTAGTGTACAAGTTATAGATTTTGAATCTATAAGGTTTGAGGTATTTGCTATGTTGTAGATACAAAAAGAATCTGCATACACATTGCAGATTGTGATTATTATTGTACAATCTATGAAAAAGGCTACATGTTTAGTTGTGGTCCACTTGGTATCAGCTTGCTTGCAAATTGTAGTTTTTTGTGCAAGGTTGTTTGCTTTGTCAAGATGTTTGACAACTTCAACCATATTATCAGAGAAGCTTAATAAGAACAACTATCCTACATGGAAAATTGTGGTTTTTTGTGCAAGGTTGTTTGCTTTGTCAAGATGTTTGACAACTTCAACCAGATTATCAAAGAAGCTTAATAAGAACAACTATCCTACATGGAAGTTTAGAATGATAAATTTCTTAAAGAGTCATGGTTTTTGGGATTACATTAGGGAAGGCATGGCAATAATACATAAACTTTCTATGCAAAATGCTACTGGAAGAACAAATAAAGGCTAGGAAAGATTGGGATCAAACATAGAGTTGTCAAGATTGTGGGAGAGAAGGAAGGAGTCTCACTTGTAGCTTTCTCGCTTGCACAATGGGGGAATACACACAAGGGTGGAGGTTGAAAACAGTTTTCCTCTTCTTAGTTTGTGTAAGCCAAAAGAACTCTCTTACAAAGAAATAGAAGAACCCTATATATGGGTCTCAAACCAAACTCAACTAACTAAGGTGGCATACTAACTGAGCCACGAACTAGAGTAGATAAGGATAGCTGTCATCGGTAGACTTTCTACCTTACAAGCTCCAACATAGAGTGAACCCAATATGAAAGTTGGTAGAAGGAGCATCAAGATGGGTGATTCTTTGGGAGCTTTGGGATCACATGCATGTGATGTATTACAACAACTAGCTCAACATTTGACTTTTTTGTATTAGACAAAAGAGCAATAGTATCAAGAACAATAGTAGTAGTGGCAATAACAACAAAGAAGGGTATGATTACTAATTGTGCTACCCCGGACATTGCTATGCTCCGATGGATTGCATACATCAAATCTTTGAACCCTGAATTTCGGCATATTGTAGAAAGAGATAACCCAGTGCCAGACATGTTATCTCGAGAACGCTATGAGAATGAAGATGAGATGATGGATGAGGAGGAAGAAGATGACTTTCTTGCGGCTGAAAATGATATTATAAGAGTGAATTTAGCAATGCAAGGTGTTGCTACAACATTAACAGAAGCTTGGACAACAAAGAGAAGACACTTTAGATGTTTTGCATCTTGTGTAGAAGTATTTGTGGAAGACAAATATGCAGGAGGTGGCTGAGAATTGGGATTCAGAGAAGCTCAAGGCTGCAGCTTTGAATGCTTTGAAGGTAGTTGAAGCAATTTAACGAGAAAAATGTATTAGCTTGTGTATTGGTTCTTTTGCTGTCCATATAGCCACATAGTGGAAAACTTTCTCCTATTCAGCCCAAGAGTTTTTTGTGGGATTCTCCTCTTTGACTGTCAAGGTAACCACATTGACATCCTGCTCCTAGAGCTCTTTGATTTCCATTGTATTGATAGATGGCGAGATGAAGTCTATTCCTAACTCTATCAATTCTAAGTATCATACTGCTAGGATTTGAGACACTCGAATCTCCAATGGCATTTAGGTAGACAAAGAAAACATTGTTTATTTGGGGGTGATAATGTTTTCCTCTACCTCCTTGATGTCTTCCTCATCCTTTGCGTCCCATGTGGGGAGATGGATAATCTAATTGTGTGTATAGCACTATCGGTGTTGCAACATCAAATATTCTAAGGTGATTCTAATGGGCGGCTTGTGCTCCTCCCATGCCTTTCCAGGTCTGGTCATTTCCCATTTGACATCAAGCATTGTACTAGCCAAATTTGGTGTTGTGGATAGTCCTATGCCAGACATCACAACACTATTGATTTAGACCACAGTTGGTAACCAAGTGACGTGATTACTGTGCTTGGTACTCTAGAGGGTTTGATGGTAGTCTTTTGAGTACCTCTGAGGGTTTGTGGGCCTTGTTCTTTCTCTTGGATGTAGTTGGCTTTCAGCATTCAATCTTCCTTAGAGTCCTCCCCCTCACTACTACTTTCTTCCTCTATGTCCAAATCCATATCAAAGTCACTTCGTTCCATATGACGGGTGTGTTAGCATGTTTGGCCAATTTTCTCCCTTTTTCTAACTTCTCCTTGGCTAGAAACATCTCAATGCAGGTAGCTCATTGGTAAAAATAATAAAATGTATTAACTGATAGGTCTTCCAAATCCAATGCTTTTTAGATATCCCTATTCAAGTCTTCTACATACAGAGAGTGCAACATTTCACCATTGATTTGGGTGTTCAAGGACATACATTCCCTCATGACTTTAAAGTGAGATATATAGCTCTAGACTATAGCACTACCTTGTTTTAGCCTACATTGTATTTTTAGCTTTAGGGCATTGGTCTTGTCTAGTTGTTGGAATCATGAACAAAATCGCCTAAGGCATCAAGGTTCTCAATTCACGAGCTAAAATACTTTGGAAATGGAACCCATGCCTGCACAGCCATCTAAGTGTTAACCGGAATACTACAAGGTAAAATGGAGAAAACCACGACCAATTAAGCTAACACAAATAGCCACCCTACTAGCTTTAGCGATTAGTTCCATCAAGAGATGGGATATGATGCCATTACTCATACCTAGACCATCATGAGAACATAGGTTGGACATCTCAACATTATGGCCATCCACTAAGGTGACCCCCATACAGTGCATTGCCACTCTCACTAGATGCATCAGCACCACTAAGCCCAATCCCACTGCCGCATTTTCAGGCAAAGCTCAACAAACTTAGGTAGCAATACCAATATGAGCTTGATCTAAGCTTTGTAGCCTACGCTACTCCACATGTATGTATTAAATCCTGTTATTACTATTTTTTTCCTATCTGTAGTAGCAACATTAAGGGTACCACTTATGGTGGTGCAACTATAATTCACAACATGTGCATCTGTACGTGCATACATATTGTTCATACTGAGCTAAAAATGAGCATATACCATGCTCTTAGGATAAAGGGCATTGGATGGGACAGCTTCACCTCATTTGGGTTGCAAATACAAAAGTGTCTTCATTTGGGTGTGTTCTCTGGTTTACTTACTATTCTTTGTCTATGGGAGGGTCATTCAAGTGGTGTACAGCTGAGGAAACCTCCAATCTCAAGTCAGGAAGGAGAGAATCTTGATGGCAACCACTGTTGTTTGAGATTTGGCTTATGGCACGTGCATATCCTCTCTATGTTAGTCTTTAAAGCAACAATTCTGGTGCAAGCTTGTGACGAAATGAATATCTCTGCATCCGGCTCGATGCAAGTTTGTTAGCCAACATTGATTCAAGTCTATCTTCCTAGTTTTAGTGCGCCAGGTTGTTGCACAGATTCAAGCACTCAACTCTCTTCTTCACGTAGATTTAGCTTGTTCTCGATGCAGATTCGATGGCCTCTCCTCTACACATAATCTGTGGCAGTAGCCTATTCATTCGATGGTCTATCCTACGATGCTCCTTTTCATCCACAAACCCTTATTATCTTTTATCTATTGTAATACCTTTATAATATTTTATTTGTTGAATCGAACGTTTTTACAAAAGGCACCCAATAGAGAGTCCCTTGTTTATATGCTATATTGGGCACACAAACAAGTGGCAAGCTATCATGCTTTGAAGAAAATTGGTGGACATCTTCATGGATTGCTATGGAAGAACATTTTTTCTAGAGACTATGTAATGTTTTTAGTGTGGGAGTTTGCATGGGTCCCTTCCTTGCAAGCTTCATAGCAATTCCCCCTTTTGGTTTCACTTTTTCAACATATTTCCTTGGTGCTGAATCTTCTTCACTAGTTCACGAGGACACTTCACTTCTTAGTGTGGGAGTATGATGGACCTCAAATATGTGGAAAATACATGCCATGCAAAGTGAATGTTTTGTATCAAAATTTCATGGATAGAATCATTGATCTTGCAATTGTACTTGATCTTCATTATTTTCCCCACACCATAGCTACAAAACATATCTTTACATGCCACCACCTTGGTATTGCAATGTCTAATGTCACAAGATATGTCTAACTTTGTGAAGCGTCAAACTTTTCAAAATTTCAAGATGATTAAGCACCAATATCACCAAAACTTTTCTCAGTATTAAATGCACTTTTTGTTCTTTACCTACCTCATGATAGCCTTCATTGATAAATCATGCAGTGGCACCATGTTGTTGCTTCTTTTCTGCAAGCATACATGTTGGAGGCTCTTGTACATGATCATGTCCCCCTCCAACATCCAATCCACTCCACAACCAAGGACTACAACACACCAATATATCTATGGCAAACACATAAGTTATATGTATGTGTATGTATGTCTATATGTATGCACGCACACTCACACACACACACTCACTCACACACACACAACGAGAGAGAGAGAGAGAGAAGGATAGATTCCACATCCCATCATGCATCATACCATGCATAAGACCTTGATATACATCCTTGAAATACACTATTAGAATGCATCATTGCATTATGCTATTGGCACATATCACTCTAACCTTGTGTTGCACATAATTTTCAAGGTCTCTATAGCTCCTTGTAAATGCTTGCCAAAGAAGAGAACACTAGCTTCAATGGATGAGTAGCTGTGATCCAAGACAATCTATACCACAATAAGTGAAAAGGGAACTTCTAGTATGCTAAGGGATGCCCTACAACATGAGTCCTACTTCATGGAAGAGGAGAATCCTATTGTTCAGTCACACACACACAGATTACACATCCCATCATTCATCATACCATGCATTACACCTTGATATACATCCTTGAAATACACTAATAGAATGCATCATTCGATTATATTATTGACACATATCACTCTAACCTTGTGTTGCACACAATTTTCAAGGTCTCTATAGCTCCTTGTAAATGCTTGCCAAAGAAGAGTACACTACCTTCAATGGATCACTAGTTGTGATCCAAGACAATCTATACCACAATAAGTGAAAAGGGAACTTCCAATATGCTAAGGGATTCCCTACAACATGAGTCCTACTTCATGAAAGAGGAGGATCCTATTGTTCACACACACACACGCGCGCAGGGATGGATAGATTCCACATCCCATCATGCATCATACCATGCATAACACCTTGATATACATCCTTGAAATGCACTATTAGAATGCATCATTGCATTATACTATTGGGACATATCACTCTAACCTTGTGTCACACACAATTTTCAAGATCTCTATAGCTCCTTGTAAATTCTTGCCAAAGAAGAGTGCACTAGCTTCAATGGATCACTAGTTGTGATCCAAGACAATCAACACCACAATAAGTGAAAAGGAAACTTCTAGTATGCTAAGAGAGACCCTACAATGTGATTCTTACTTCATGAGAGAGGAGGATCCTATTGTTCATCTAGAGCTAGAGGAGGATCCTATTGTGTGTGTAGAGCTTATTGCATACCAACAATCACATTAGGGTTTTCTCTAGTGGGTATCTTTTGGCATTATATATTTACTATCTAAGGTAATGGACTTTGACACCATTTATCATTCTATATTGTTATGTATCATTGCAATGGTCCACAATTTTGTTTTAATACATGTGGATAAGGCTATTTCTATGACACATACAAACCATGGATAAGTGAAGTTTGCAAGAAAGCGCATTTCATGTAAAGTTTGCAACCAAACATGTTTTTTTGCTCTAGGATGAACTATACTCCATCGAATTTACAAGTTCCCACTTACAACAAGTACTGAGTTATGACCTTCTCAATCAAATATGCCATGGGTGACATAGACCTCAAATGGCTTGCAAGGGCTTAGTATACCAACATGAATACCCTTGATTTAGCATTGCTTAGAGTCATTTTACCTAAACGCTTGCCTACCTACTCCTATGATTGAGAAGCTCACTCAAGCATGCTCACTAAAAAGTAGAGTCCAAGATACATGTGGTTGGTTTAACTGGTTGCATCGAGCTCCTTAAAAGAGGTAGCTACATCATTGATTAAGCCTTACACACCTACTCGACATGTGTGTTCTGAGCTATTTGATGCTAATATGTTAACTTTCCATGAGCATCACTTGATTATAAGTTGTGGAGCATCAGATTACATGTGTGTGAGAACTAACTTAAATTACTTTCCATACCAACTCAGACTAGTAATAATGGTGTGAATGTGTGCATTTGCAACATGTGGGTACAATACATGCTCAAGCTGGACAATTAGGAGAATCGATTGGGGTCACATTCTTGGGCTTGCATGCTCAACGAGCTACACTGTGCATTGAGTAGCACAAATGGATGATTGTGTTATGATACGTGCATACGATGTTTCATGCAAAGATTAGACAATTGGATTGAAGGACAATTGGCAATACGCTGCAATGTTCAAATTGATACCACAAGGAACTCTAAACCATTTGCTATGTAGTAAAATGAATAAAAACTAGCAAATTCCTCATATTTCCTAGTTATAACTAGCAAAACTATCGCCAAATTACTAGCAAATCTATCGCTTTTCCTATATAGTTAATCCTTTTTGTATAGTAAAATTCAATCTTCTATATAATTAAAGTATATTAATTTTTTATATAGAAACTAGCTAGATTTAGTACAACTGTAATAAATTAATCACTTTTCAACATAATTTTATTCTCTAAAAACAATTGTTGCAAGTGCTAAATTGGTTATTTTCTTATACTTTCTCTCTTCTTTGTAATAGCCATATTTTTAGACCAAAGTAAATTATCATTCGTAAATTCTGCAAAATGTAAAGTTTCAGCCTTGTTTGTGATATATGGGGATTGAGAGGTAGAAGAGGGTCTTAACATTGGCAAGGCAGATAGAAAATGCCCAGATGTAAGGTAGCTTGAAGACCTGCAAAAAAAAAATCCATTTTTTACTTCAGTCCTCCCTTAGCACTCATTGGCAGCTTGAAAACACTTCATTTGGCACTTGGAAACACCCCCTTGATGCTCGACATTGGTGGTTATCATTGCCATTGATTTGTGGATTGATTTACCTCAATCTAGGACTATTTTCCACAATCCACAAGTAGCCACAAACATTGTTACACCATCACTTTATGTTTATGCTTGGTTGGCATTGACATTGGTTGGTTGTTGGTTGGGGTCCCGAATGCTCCCTGAATGCTAGGGAAATGTATGCCTATGATATGAGATGCTTTTGGGGCTGAATTTTCTCAATCATTGACTATTTTACATAGTCCACAGGTAACCCAAAATAGGGCAGTCCCTAATCATTACACTTTATGCTCATACTACATAGTCATTTGATACCCGATTATACCCGGTTGGTGCCTATACATATGGGAAAGTATGCCTATGGTTTATCTATGGTTTTGAGCTTGGATTGAGCAAGTGTTTGCTTAGTTTTGGATGTTTATTTGTTGTTGGAATATTCAAGGCTGAAGCTCTTTTTCTTATGTTTGGATATGAGTATTGCATTCGGGCTATGTCTTGGATGTATACATTGATGTAGTGACTCTGGAGGATCAACATAGAGCTTGGATTTGCTCTCGAATCATTGGTTGAGCTTGAGCTTGCTTCACATAGCATTTGGATCTTCATCTCTAATGTACTTATGGCATGTACTTTGCTTATGTGTAACCAGTCTTGACATTCTTGGCCTATGCCACTACTACATGCATGTTACATTGTTTGGAGTTGGATGCTACTGAGCCTTGCTTTGGCTTGACATTCAATTGCCCGGAGCTTACTTTGGCTATTTTGTAGCTTGCTAGAGTTACAATTTGGATGAACTTGATGTCTATGGGTGCTATGTACAGATGTTGCACTGCCTATATGCTCATGAGATCTTATTGATGCTTGATCTTGGATCTTCTGGCACTGGTGCTATCATATGTCCTTGTTGAGCTTCTTTGCTTAATATTTATAGCTTTTGTGCCAATGGGAGCGTCTTGATATGCTTGACAGACATTGAACAGGCAGTTTATGCTACTTGAGCATTCGAATACTTGAGACTAGGATCTTCACTTGGATGTTGCATGGTTGATATGCCATGGTTCTCACATATATACTTGGGATGATTTGGGCTTTGCACTCCCTGAGCATACACCTCTTTGTGTCAAGTTTTGCCAATGTTGTGTACACTTTGCTCTATTACACACGAGGTGTGCCGGCTTACTGTAAAATTCATTTGACATGCTTGGGTGTTTGCTCATTGTCCGTATGACTATCACATATTGATTTATGCGCGCTTGATACTGGTTATGCTTTGATAGTCAATGGTTGACTTGGTGCATTCATTTTGCCTACAGTTTGCTCTCATTGTACCTGGCTGTAATTTATTACAGCAAGCAGTTATACATGGATTGACGTGGAATTTACATGTTGAATCATCTTGATTTTATGTACTTTTGATGGTACTTGGTAGGCATCATCATTAGCTATCAATGCGTGCTCATTTTGCCTTGGTTTTGGTGGTATTTTGGCTGTTTATAGTAAAAACAGCAAGCAGTTTTGAATTGTCTGCACCATTTTTCACTGTATGGCATCTTCTTCCACTGACAGTGCTATCTTCAACATCACTAAGCTTGATGGTACGAATTATGCCTATTAGAAGAGCCAAGTTTTGTAGGTATTGGTGTAGAAGTCTCAGATCAAGCCACTAAGGATGCATGGCGAGCAGCCTGAAACTATGACTGATGACGAATGGGATGAGCTTGATGAGTTATGCAAGTCCACCCTCATCTTGTCTCTCACTGAACAAGTGCATTACAATGTGGTTGAGGAAGCACAAAGTGCTTGGTAGCTTTGGGATAAAATTAAGAATCTCTATGACAAGAAAAGTCAAGCAAGTCAAATGTGTTGGCTAAAGAAGCAACTTATGGACCTGCGCATGAAGGAGAATATGACAATTTCTGCTCATTTGAGCCAGTTTCATGCTATTCTCAAAAACTTGACTTTGCAAGGCATTACCTTTAATGATGAGGTTACTCCAATGTTTTTTCTTGGGACTCTGAGTGAGTCATGGGATGTATTCCACACTGCTTTATGTGCACCTGCTACTATTTTCAACTCTGATATAGAGAGTGCTCTTTTGTAGGAAGAGATCAACCATAAGAACTTGGATGCCTCTCATGTGTCGCATGCTTTAACTGTTAGAGGCAGAGATGATACTAGAAAGAATGACCTTGGGTATGGACGTGGCAGAGACTCGTAGAAGTCTAGGTCTAAGTTATGTGGTAAGTCACACAGCAAGTCTCATGGGAGAAATGCTAATGTGACATGTCATCATTGCGGCAAGAAGGGTCATATACGCCCATAGTGTCATGAGTTGCGCAATGAGAAGCGCAAAGAGAAGGGGAAATCTATTGACCATGTTTTGTCAATCAATTCCATCCCACATGTATCTCTTTGGTATGCCCGTTTGGGCCATATGTCCTTAAAGGGAATGAAAATGCTTTCTGGTTTTTGCAGTACTGACCGCCCCTTCACTATGCATGCTTTGATTCATGTGAGTATTGTCTTTATGGTCGACAGACTAGGAATACGCATAAGAAGTTTGGTAGGACCGGCATGAGTGAGCCTTGGCATTGGTACATTCAGATGTCTGTGGGCTCATGCCCTGTCAGTCTATGGGTAGTGCAAAGTATTTTGTGTGGTTGGGGAAGAGTAGGTTGGTGATCCCTGAAGGAATCTACAATGGCGAGCCAAAACATTTGAACTTGCTCCTCCATCGTTCCATAACAAGAAAGACAAATCAGTAGATGCTCTTCCATCTTTCAAGGGAGGAGTTATTCAAATCATCTTAAATGCATACATGCTCTTCCATCTTAAATAAGTATTTAGATGGCATTAGAGGAGCCAGATTGCCTCTGGTGATGTATCTTAAATAAGTATTCAAATCATCTTAAATGCATGCATGCTCTCCCATCTTAAATAAGTATTTAGATGGTATTAGAGGAGTCAGATTGCCTCTCGTGATGTATCTTACACCCCAAAGTGCATTTGGATAGCCAAGACATTTGAGCGAGAATATCTCTCGTGATGTATCTTACACCCCAAAGTGCATTTGGATAGCCAAGACATTTGTTGCTCATTCTCGCTGCCCTAACAAAGCTTGGGCCTTAGCTGCTGCATGGTGAGACTCGATTGCCACTGCAATGTGGGAACGTAGCTCCTCCCTCTCCTACATATGCAGAGCGAGTTCAGTATGTTGCTCATGATAGAGAGATCTCTCCCATTAAGATGTGCTTTTGGAAGCAGCCCACAAGGTATTGCCCCATCATGTAGGCCACAATATCCATATCAAACTTGCAGGGGAGAGTGACCTGAGGCTTCGAGGAAGCAACTGAATGGACATGCAGCACTGTGGTCCTAGACGGTGACTAAAGGCCACTCAAATTAAGGAATGGAAGTATGGGTACCAATGTATCCTCACCATCAACTTCGGCTTGCAGGTAGAGGGAGATATTAGGCCACCAATTATCCATGGAGCACGGAAGTGATCTTTTTCCCTGCCTTTGCCATGCCACCATGTTCTTCAAAGCTACTGAGTGATAGCAGGTGGCTCAAGATGCATGGGTATACATCTCCTAGGAAGCAGCACAAAGCGGTCAAAGCCTCGCCTACACCAACCCTGAGCATTGCATGCAGGCTTGTGCACAAGGCCCATTCCGCAGGGAGGCATTTTCAAGAATCTGATCACAGTCACCTCATTGTTGGGGAATGACGGCCTTTGCAGGCCGCTGCTTGTGCATCGGGACTACCCTGCTTCGAGCAAAGCTCATTCCATGCACACCAAGGCTATCATAGGTGTGATCTCTCTACAGCATGCGTACTGTTGTGTGGCATATTAGATCTGTGCCATCGTTCAACGGATCAGAGCTATAGTCGAAGTAGAAGCCATTTACATGATGCCTGCAACTAGTTGTCCCATTAAATTGGCAGGATACTGATCGGTCCTAGTCTACTGGTAGCACACAGACAGTGTGCATGTAAAGAGATCATGAGAGCCATGTGTTTTTTTTCATGTGAAGAGATCATCTTGAACTCATTGTAATATCCTAAGCACTAAACCAAGTTGCCTTTTAACCCCATTGAGCAAGGCATGACCTAGTCTCACTTCTTGAGATCCAAGAACTTGATAGAAGCATTTCCCAGCAAACCTCTTGTTATAACCTAGGAAGAAGCAATGTGTGTGGACGGTTCCATTGAACTAGGGGTTAAACTCACCATGTGCAAGGATGGATTCCATGAAAGAAACAAAACACCAACAACAAAAAATTCATTTTAGTGAATCTAGATAGACTCCATATGTAGCAACACATAGACCTTGTCTACTCTCTTATTTGATCTCTCCAATGTTTTCCTCCTAGCATCCTTATGCTTATGCATGTTGACAAGAAGAGCTTTCGTTCATGTGGCAGGTCAAAACTTCTACCTCTAGTATGCAACATAGCTTTTGTTCTATGTCTCCTCTGTCATTCTAAGGCTTTTGAAGTTTTTGTTAGAAAGAACATTGGAACTCTGATCTTCTCCCCACTTGTTTGTCCTACATGTAGGGCAAGGTACCTATAGTGTCATTATGTTTACATTTTTTTTTCTTTGAGCCTTCTCGACTATGTACATTAGTAGCTTTTAAATCATGATTTCAATGTGAAATAAATATAATTAAATTAATTGATTATTTATTTATTTAATATAAAATACTAGAATGATTTATTACTTTTTAAATGATTTGCTCAAAAATGAATGTTGATCAATTTGATAAGAAAAAAAAAGCAGAGTAGAAAAAGAGTAGAAAAGAGAGCATAGTAAAAGAGGAGAAAAAAAGGGAGTACAAAGGGGAGAGAGAGTAGAGGGAGTAAAGAGAGGATTTTTGCCCAAAGGCTCTACAAATGTTTTGATTGTTTGCTTTAATAAACAGTGTCCACAAAGGGAAGTTGCAAGGTAATTCTACGTGTCTTCCATCGCATTGAGGTTGTCTATCGTATCTTTCAGGGCAAGTATCTCTAGAACCAAAATTACATACTTTCATTTATACTATCTTGACATTTCATAAATACATTAACTTTAGTCTTTTCATCAAGGGTAAATCATGTCTTCAATAGGTAATTTATGCAAATGTACTTGCAATTACAAGTGTGCACGCACACCTCAAGGATGGCAATTAGTAAATAGAAGCACCTACTTTAGACACAATAATCATGACTTTGTTGGTAACTTGTATCCTCATATTGAAGAAGGTGTTGATAATATATTGGAAGATCAAACAAATAGAGTGGATTTGTCTCCTGTTTCAAAAAACGGATGTGGTGCCATTGTGTCGCATATTGTGGTGGTGGATGCTATGTGGCTCCTTCCACATATTTCAAACATCAACAATTCAAAGTTGCATATAATGGGTTGGGTAGAAACTTAGGTCTTCTAAGCAATGATGAGTCACGTTCATATAGTAGGGATAATAATCTCATTACACAAAGTAATAATGATAATAATAGCAATGGCCTTACTGATAGTAGCAATGACAATAATAATGCAAATGAAACCCCACCATGTGACTCTGTTAACCCTAAGATGAATAAGATGGAAAATTTGGAAAATCTAAAGCAGAAGACAAAGGCCAAGGCAAAAGTGAAACGGAAGAGAAAGGCGCGCCAAGAAAAATATGAAAACAGAAGAAGTGCAGAAAAGTCCTAAATCAAGGAGAAATGTGCACAAGGAAAAGTGCAAGTCAATACTTTTGTAAAAAAGCGCAGGATGCACCGTGGTTTATTTTAAGAGTGTCGGGCTCTCACCTGTGCAATTTGTAAAGATAGATAGGCAGTAAGAAGAAAGCTAGGAAGATAGGAGAACAATGGGAAAAAGGGCCTAAAAGGCCACGGCCGGCCATGTAAAAAAGGGGATAAGGGGATGACCGGCCAAAAGGGATTTAGGGTTTTGTATATAAAGCTGAAAAGTGAACGAGAAGCTCATTCTTGTGTGTGGCCAAAAGTAGCTCTCATCTTCTTCTTGTTCTTGCTTGCTTGAGCTTGTGCTTGAGAGAGGGAGTGTGTGAGTGTGAGGGAGTGAGTGTGTGAGGGTGAGGGACCAGGGTGGAGAAGCTCTCTGTCTTCTCCTCTCTTCTTCTCTTCTCTTCTCTTCTCTTCTCTTCTCTTGCTCGCGGCAATGAAGCTTGGAGAATGGATCTTGAGGATGGAGCTCGCTTGAAGCTTGCACTTGGATCGTGGAGCCACCGGACACTATAAGGATATGGAAATATAGCGATGGCAGTTTCTGACGCAAAATAGCGGCGTCGCTATTTGTGTCGCAGCGACAGTACTCAGACGAAAAAACGTGGGCCGAAACCCGAGCGCGTTATTTTGCGCGCATACACGAAAGAGAGAGCGAAAGGGAGAGTGAACATCTTGCATTTGAGAGGGAGAGGGAGAGAAAGAGAGAAAGAGGGAGAAAGAAAGCTTCTCACCGCCACCGCCACCGTTTGCGAAGAAGAGGAGGAGGTGTACGGAGGGTGAAGAGAAGCCGCCATCACAAAGAGGAGCCGCCAAACCCTTCTTCGAGCCTTTATGGTGAGTAATTGTTCCTTCTTGCTTTGCTTTTGTGTTTTCTCTTTCTCTTTTACTTGTTTTTGTTAAAATTCATGTGTATTGAGAGAGAGAGAGGAAATGAGAGAGAAGGAGAGGGAGAGGGAGAGGGAGAGGGAGAGGGAGGGAGAGGAAGAGAGGAAAACATTAAACATAATAGGGAAAGAGAGGGAGAGGGAGAGGGAGGGAGAGGAAGATGTTGATAAATATGACATATCCTAAGTCATATCCTATGGTTGTATGTATCTAAAGTACAAGCGTATGTAAAGTGTCCTTAAGTTTGGGGTATCTATCTTTTGAGGATACCACTTGTGGTAGTGTACTATTGGAGAAATAGAGAAGAATAATGAAGGAGAAGAAGACATGGAGCTCGTGATATCTCATCTGATTTATCTCACAGACTCCCTCTACTTCAGTTTTTATTATGGTATCAGAGCAAGATATTAACACACATGTAACACAAAGAGAGGATCAGACCAATCCTCTACCATACAAAACAAGCCCTCTGCCAAGCAAAAAGAGAGGAATCCTTGAAAGTCAAATGGTTCCATTTCTGAAACTTCGATAAGGATGGAGATGCATCCTTGAATTAGTGTGTTTGAGTTGAGACTTGTCACTGAATCAGTTCGTTCCTCTGGTAGAATACCCATCAGAATTGAGATTTGTCTAGGTCGTCAAAGTAAGGGTGCTGCTCAGAGCTACTCATTATTCAACTCATGTGGACATATGGTCTGTTGGTTGCATTTTTGCTGAATTGGCTTGTAGGTAGCCGCTTTTTCCTAGGGATTCTAAGTTGCAACAACTTCTATATATATTCAAGCTGTTAGGAACACCAAATGAGGAGACATGGTCTGGTGCCAGCAAGCTCAGGGATTGGCATAAGTATCCGCAATGGCAACCGGCAGACATAGCCAGGGTTGTGCCCCATCTTAACCCCAAAGGAGTAGAGCTTTTGTCTAGTATGCTACAATTGAATCCCTGCAAGCACACCTCTACAAAGGCAGCATTACAGAACCCTTCGAGACAGGGCTGATACCAACTCCTCAAAGTTGTGAGAAGCAGCCTCAAATTCAATGTTTTTCCTTTGCTCGTTCCTGTTCTGTTAGAAGGCTACATGGTGTCGACTGCACTATTCGTAGACCACCTTGAAACTTATCTTTCAAGAACTGCTCAAATCTTGCCTGTTTGACAGGATTGTCTTTAAAGGGTTGAGATTTGAAAAGAGATTCTTCAATTTGGGAAGTAGACTTAGTAAAAGTACTTGACAGAGCTGACTGCAAACGTTCACGATCTTTTGAGCTAATCAAGGGTGTAATTGTTGTTCGTTCCAAATGTCTCTCTCCAAGGATTTCTCCTCGCTGTGTAGAATCTAGGCCTGCAACCTTGCTTGAAACTTGTGGTGGAATCACTTCAGCATGCTCAGATTGCAACAAATTTCTCTCTGAATCTAAGGAATCCAAAAATTTATGCATCGGTACAAAATCTGGAGGTATGACAGGAGGAGGAAACCTCTCCATCTTGAAATCAGAATTTGATGCAGGTTTATAGTCAGGTTTGGATTTCTGTCCCTAACACTACATTCTGCTGTCATTGGTGATGCCATGATGCATTTTGGGTCATATGGACAATGCTTGGGATCTGAATTGGATGTTTCTTGTTGGGAACTGAATGTATGACAGATGTATATGATAGATTTTGGACACACATTGGACCATTGATGTTCCGAATTGGGGCATACTACTAAATATCATTTGTGGACAATTTGTATTGTTGTTTTTTTTTTTTGAATTTGCAGCAGTCATAATGTTTTACACGGCACAGATCACTCAGATCATGGGAGACAAATTGACCAAAGACAACTATAGTGTTTGGTCTTACAGGATGGAGAATTTTTTGATGGGTAGAGGTCTATGGGACCTCATAACATGTGATGATGAATGTCCAGAAGTTCCTGAACATCCAACTGAAGAGCAAAAGAAAGCGTACAAGGATTGGACAGGGAAGAACAGGAAAGTTTTGCATTAGATCTCCATATGTATTTCAGAAACATTGATTCCTCATATAAAAAAGGCAAGTACTTGTAAGGAGGAATGGGAAATCATAGAAAAAATGTATGGAACATGTACAGAGGCTCGTAAGATACAACTCAAGCAGAGATTACATGGTGCATGGAGAGGCAATCGCAGTATCAGTGACTATGTGGCCGAAATCAAGCAAATTGCAAAAGACCTTACATCCATTAATGCACCTGTTGATGATGATGATTTAGTGTCAGTGACACTAAATGGACTTGGACCAGCTTTCAAATCTTTAGATACCTTTGTTTCAGCTAGAGGAGGCTCTATGCCTGACTTTGAGGAGCTTATTGGATTGCTACTTACAGAAGAAATCAAGTTGGGATTGAATGCATCTAGCAGTGGCAAAAATGCAAGTGGAGACAGTGTTTTCTATTACCAGAGAGGTCGTGGCAGCTCATCTAGAGCTAGAGGCTCTTCACTTGGTCGTAGTAATTATGGTTTTGCTCGTGGAAGAGGTAACTTTGGTCGTGGTGACTTCATGCATAGAGGCAAGGGGAGATCTTTCCCTAGAGGTAGAGGATGGTCTAGTCCTTCTTCACAAAGAGATGGCACTTGTCATTATTGTGGGCAGTTTGGTCACTTTGAGAGGGATTGTTATCAGAAACAAAATGCCATGTCTAGGGGTCGTGGAAGGACCCAATATGGCCACTATGCAAGCACTTATGGTAGTACAGGTTATGGACCTAGAGGTGGATCGCCTAGAGGTCACCTATTTGCTATGGAGCATGTGCTTGGGAGCATGACTCACCCTCTTCGTGAGAATGACTGGTTTTTGGATTCATGAGCTACAAACCACATGACTCATCATGTTGAGTGGTTTGATAGCAAGGAGCAAATGCAGAATGAGGAATATGTTGCCACTAGTGATGATACTTTACATAAAATTACTCATATTGGTAGTGTGCCACTTGTTACTAAAGATGGGATTGAGAACAAGCTTGGTGATGTACTTTATGTCCCCACAATAACTAAGAACTTAGCATCAGTTGGTCAAGTGAGATTCAATAAGTTTGGATGTTTCATTGAAGAGTTTCATAATGGGAGAACTGGCAGGGTGATTGCTCATGGTAGAAAGAAAGGGAGATTGTTTGCTTTGGATGCAGGTACTCTAGTGATTCAAAACTCTATGTATGTTGAGAGAGGACATGGGCAAGATAAGGATGTGGAATTATGGCATAGAAGGATTGGTCATGTTAATTTGCAAAGATTGAAGCAAATGCAATCGAAACAGATAGTCCGTGGTCTACCGCATTTTGGATATGTGAATTTTGATCATGTATGTGAGGCATGTCAATTTGGCAAGCAGTCCAGATTGCAATTTCCAAAGAGGGGGAGAATAAGCAGCTATCCTTTCGAAATAATACTCAGATATTTGGGGCCCATGTCAGAATGTTTCCATGAGCGGAAGATGCACATTCTATATCACTTTCATTGATGATTTTAGCAGAATGACTTGGGTGTACTTTATGCAGCATAAAAGTGAAGCATTTGAAAAGTTCTTGGAATTTAAATCTATGGCTAAAAAGCAGTTTGGATGCTACATAAAATGTTTGAGGTCAGATAATGGTGGAGAGTACATATCATATGTGTTTTGTGACTTCTTGAGAGATCATGGTATCAAAAGCAATTGACATGTATGTACACACCTCAGCAAAATGGTGTGGCTGAAAGAAAGAATCGGATTATTGCAAAGGTTGCAAGGGCAATGATGAACCAAATGAACATGCCATTGTCATATTGGACAGAAGCAGTGCATATTGCAGTTCACATTATGAATAGAACACCTACAGCTTGGACTCATAATATGTCACCATATGAGAGAATGTATAGCAGGACACCCACTATTGCATACCTTAGAGTCTTTGGATGTGTCTATTATGTTCATGTTCCGGATGATTTGAAAAAGAAGATGGAACCTAAGGCTGCAAAATGCATTTTCCTTGGATATCCTGATGAGAAGAAGGGATACAAATGCTATGATCTAGTGAGTAAGGAAGTATACATAAGCAGGGATGTCAGATTTAGTGAATATGAATCATGGTACAAGCCCAAAATTGCAGTGGATGTTCATTCCTATGAAAGCAATGATGATGATGGCTATGGAAGGAAAATTTCAGCAAACAACAAGGCTGAAAATCAACATGTGAAAGATGCTTCAGGACCTCAAGAGAATGTGGAAAGCATTGGCAGCTACAGTCCATGGAGTGGTAGATTGAGAAATGCACAAAGGAGTGCAGAAGTTGCAAAAGGAAAGAGACCTATGGTTGAAAGTTCAGAAGATGAATCTAT
Source organism: Lygodium microphyllum (assembly GCF_053477565.2). Taxonomy (NCBI): domain Eukaryota; kingdom Viridiplantae; phylum Streptophyta; class Polypodiopsida; order Schizaeales; family Lygodiaceae; genus Lygodium; species Lygodium microphyllum. The sequence continues at coordinate 130,485,570 of NC_141138.1, forward strand.
AGATGATGAGTATGGCATTCCGCATGTTAAAACACCTGGCACTAGAAGTGTAGGAAAGTATGCGCCACCACATGCTAGATCATATGAGACACATGGTAGTGCACCTCAATTGAGAAGGTCAGAAAGGGTAAGGTATCTAGTTGATAGATTGACTTATAATGGGTTCATGAAGATGCATTATGCATACATGGTTTCTTATGTACAACATGTGGAGCCTATTTGCTTTGAAGAAGCAGTAGAGAGCAAAGAGTGGAGACAAGCAATGGATGAAGAGATGGATGCACTAAGGAAAAACAAGACTTGGGATTTGGTGAAGCTACCTCATGGCAAGAAATCCATTGGATGTAAATGGGTTTATAAGGTCAAATGTAAGTCGAATGGTTCTCTTGAGAGGTATAAAGAAAGGCTGGTTGCAAAAGGATATGCACAAAATTATGGTTTGAACTATGAAGAAACATTCAGTCCAGTAGCTAAAATGACGACAGTGAGATTGGTAATTGCTTTGGCTTCTATCTATGGTTGGAAGCTTTATCAAATGGATGTGAAAAATGCATTTTTGAATGGCAACTTAGAAGAGGAAGTGTACATGGATCAACCAGAGGGCTATGTGGATCCAAAATACCCACATTATGTATGCAGGTTGAAGAAGGCTTTATATGGACTGAAGCAAGCACCAAGAGCATGATGTAATAGAATCAGCAAATTCTTATGCAATATGGGATTTCAGCAGAGTAAAGCTGACTATTCACTTTATGTGAGGCATACAGAAGATGGTATGGTTGTTGTGGTAATCTATATTGATGATCTCATTATTGATATAAAGGACCTTGGTTTGTTGAGATACTTCTTGGGTATTGAGGTTATTGACACACCTCATGTTATATGGTTGATATAAAGGCAATATGCATTGGAGATGTTGGAACAGGGCTGTAAGGTTAGATTTAGCTTTCAGTGAACGTAAGGTCCGTTCATATGAAAGAAGCGCAAAACCAAGAATAAGGGCAAACGGTCAAGGAACAACCCCTAGGACAGGGTGAAATAGAACGTAAGGGCGGGAAAGGGGCCCCATCAGGGTACAATGAAGTCACGGCATAGATGCATGATTAGACCAGTGTGTATGCATGGGGGTATGCAACATGGACGCTCAGGGACGCATCTCTACACTTAAGACCTTAGCAGAAAGGGTAAACCAAACTTCAAGAACTTGGTACCTCACATCAGACCAACCACAAACATCCCCACACTTAAAACATGACCATCACTGAGAAACAGAAGGTGTAGGGTTAGAAAAACTTGGCCCATATTGCCGAGAAGGAATATCGACTATCGAGGTTGCGTCTGGTGTCGTTGTGTCGGTTGTTGCAGGAGGTAACAAAGTGTCTTCATAGCACACGTCCTTCGTCCTTCGTGGCACGGATCACGCAGCAATATCCAGGGAGGTAGCTGGTTGAAGGAATCAAAGGAAATTCATCGATGGTGAAGGATATTGCACTCAACTCACGAGCACTCAAATGGATTGAAAGAGCAGTCACTCGCCCCATGACTAATATCACTCGAGAAAATAAGGATGAAATCCTAGAGCTCACACCCAGTTTAGAAATCGACAAAGAAACGATGTAGAGAGAGTATGCCAGGGTGCACAATTGATGGTGCATCAGTGCGTCCAACCCTGTCTGGCGGCATAGGTACAAGGAGAAAGGCAAGGGAGCCTTGTAATGCAGTGTATAGAGTAGAATGATGTGTCCTGTGCTGATGGTAGAAACCCAGCCCATGGGTGCATAGGGAAATAGGAACATACCTGACTCCAAAGATCGTAACGTCCCTCAATCCTCACCTCTCGGTAATTGATTGAAGAAACTCCAGTCACACTCAGCCCACCCTCTGTCTCACTCTTTGTTGATAGATACAGAGGGCAGCCCATTCCTGAAACCCATTGATGTAATCCTCACTGTCACTTGTGCAGAGGTTGTATGCCTTGTGCGCATTTGATGGTGCAACTGTGCATCCCGCCCTGTGCTGGCATACAATGCAAGAAGGAAGGCCATGGAGCCTTATAGTGCAGTGCACAGAAACAGATCGTGCTTTGTGCATAGAGAGGCCCATCCCATGCATGCAACACTCTGTTCACATAGCTTACCTCTCATTTGATTTAAAGGGAAAGACTAGTCAGTCACCCCACCCTCTGTCTCACGCTCTGTTGAAAGATACAGAGAGCAGTCCATACTGACGTCCCCATCCTGTTAGGATGAAAGCTTACATCACTCAAGGGGTTGGTGATGAAGATCGTGTCGACTGTCATTGTCATGAGGATCTTGAGGACGAGGCATACCTAGGGAGGCAGCCTACAAATCTCATACTTCAATGACTTGTAAGAAGAGTCGTCTGTCAAGAAGGGAAGACAGATTGATATTGCAGAGACAGCGCACCAAGGGAGGTGGCTTCAAATTACTTGCTGAAGAGGTTCTGCTGGTGAGTCAGCTATCCTAAACTACAGAGTGTTACCACCTTTTCCACAGTCAGCTTCTTGTCCAAGGGTGTTTCCACCTTTTCTTGAAACGAGGCCTGTTATGACAGGGAATTTCTTCCTTTTCTCCCATAACAGTTTTGGGCTTCTTCACAGTCATCAATCCAAAGGAAATCAGCTCCTTTCCTTAGGAGCTTGTGCAGAGGGGCTGCCTTAGTTGCAAAATGTGCAATAAATCTCTTGTAGTAGCCCACATGGCCAAGAAATCCTCTTAATTGCTTGAGGTTTGTTGGTGCTATTAAGGCGGCAATCTTCTCAATCTTTGCCGGGTCTGTTGCAATCCATTGTGCAGAGACAATATGGCCTAACAGAACTCCTGAGGAGATGCCAAAGACACATTTGTCGGGGTTGAGAGAAATCCCATACTCTCGGCATCTGTCAAAACATTGCTCTAGGTGTCCCCAGTGCTCTCGGATCAAACTATAGACACAAAAGTCATCAAGATACACCTCAATGAAATCATGCAGATGATTGTGGAAGGCAGCCATCATTACTCATTGAAAGGTTATAGGAGCATTACAGAGCCCAAATGGCATCACTCTATAGGCATAGCTCCTCCATTCTGTGGTGAAGGTTGTTTTGGATTGGTCCTCTTCTGCGATTTGGACTTGGTTATAACTGTTGAATCCATCCAAAGAGGGAATAAAGCTCATGGCCTGCTACTGTGTCCAACAGTTTGGTCTGTAAAAGGGATAGGAAAATGATCCTTCTTCATCTTCGAATTGAGCTTTTGAAAGTCGACACATATTCAAAGTTTCCCGTTCTTCTTGGGTACTACCACAATGGGCGAAACCCATTCACTATTAGCCACGGGATAAATGAACTCGGCTTCAAGGAGTTTCAATAATTCGGCCTTCACCAGAGCAGAATAATTAGGTATCATACGCCTTTGTCTTTGCCTTACACGTTTGGCATCAGGCTCTAGATCAATGTGATGTTGGCATACTGTGGGATCAATCCCCTTTAGGTCTTTATATGACCAAGCAAACACGTCTAAGTTCTCCTTTAATAGATCTCGCAGGACCACTAGTTCTTCTTCTGGAAGATTAAGACCCACTTTCAGGTGACGTTCGGTACCCTCAGCATCCAGGAACGTCTCTTGTCTTTCACCTTCCACTTCACGGATAAATGTCCCACGGATTGCTTCTGGGTAGAGGTCTGGATAGAGGTCTGACTCTTTCAAGAGAGTAGTATCCTCGTCTGATGTTCCACTAGAACCAGTGTCCTCCTTCTGTGCGCAGATGACTCATTCGTCTGTTTAGGTTGCTGGAAGGGTATCAGAGCTTTGTTTGCTTCTGTGTTGGTAGTGATTTTTTTGGGACTTAGGGATTCATCTTCAGAAGATGCATCCAAGAATGTCACATAGCACGGACTTGCTAGAGGCCGGGGCTCTGAGGGCATTGGCTTCTGTTGACAAGGAGCATCATCATCATCTTTCCTCTGGACTGAACGGTCAGGGTGACAGGAGCCACTGGTGAACTTAATTTTTATTCTTTTAATCCATTTCTTATACAGATTCTACATACTTTGTGGTCCATTAATCAACCCAATTTGAACCATAGTCATTCCATCCAGTACCCTGAGATATTCGGCCTCTGAGGTCTGTGTAGGGACATCAACAAGATCATCCTCTATCAGAGAAAATTCTTCATCTGCACTTTCATAACCTGCTTCATTTTCTTCCTCATCATTTTCATCCTCTTTCTCTAGAGGCTCTATCTTTACTTCTATAGAGGCTCTGTAGGAGAAGAACAGATCTTCTGACTCTACATCTGCTTTTGCTTCTGTTACAGCTTCTGACTCTGCTTCTGTCTCTGGCTCTGGCTCTGTATCTATTACTGTCTCTGTATCTACGCTCTCTCTGTTCTGTAGCTGCTCTGTATCCGCTCTGTACTATCTCTGCACTGTAACTGTACTGCCTCTGTACTGTCTCTACTCTGTCTCTACGACTGTCATATAACAGGGAGAACAGTACATCCATGCTTCTATTTCATTGTCAGAGGTGATTTCAGAAGTTGATTCTAGTTGAGGCAAGAGGTATTCACCCATGGACAAGGATTTTACATCCCTTGGCAGTTGGCTTACAGTGCCCACTGTTAGGGACTGTGCCTCTATTTTCTTAGGAAAGATTTGCTTAACAGCTTCTTCATCTCCTGATGTACCATTTGTTACCTCATTAGAGGAGTTAGTTATGACTTCAATGGATGTGGATCCATTGCCTTTTTGCGATCCATACAGCTTTAACACCGCTTTATTGGATCCTCTGCCTAGGGATAGGGTTCCTTTGAACCAGTCCGTCCTGGCTCTTACTTCAAAAAGCCAAGGTCTTCCCAACAGTAGAGGGTATGAAGTCCCATAAGAATTTGGTTTGACTACCAAATATGTCAGCCAATAATCTCTTCTTGCAAGGGTTGTTTTTACATATCGAAGGATGTCCAATGGTTTGACTCTACTTTGGTCTGCCAATCTGATAAGCCACTGTGTAGGTTGAATTCCTTGCAACCCTAAGTCTTTCATTGTCACATCTGTCATTATGTTTACTGATGAGCCTCCATCAATCAATGCATCTGAAATGAAGCACTCTTCTATCCATACACTAATCTCTGGGGTTCCAGGATCTAGGAAGGCATTAGCCACATCTACTTCCTTTACAGGCTCTGGGGCCTTATTGGTCATGGTTGCTTTTGAAGGAGCAATCCTTAGTCCACACCTTCTTGTCAAGATGCTTTTGAATTTCTTTCGACAGCTGGGAGACAACATCAGCAACTGCCAAAAAGTTAAGTTTGGTTTAAAAGTGTCTAGGTCTTTGACCAAGTCATACTCTTTGATAGGATCCACAGGCTTCTCCAGCCAGCTGGGGAATGGGGCTACACCCATTTTCATCTTTCCTTTTTCTTCTAACAATTGCAACATCGGCACTTCTTCTGTTTCTAGAAGTGCTTCTGTATTTTCTATCTCCTGGGCCTCTGGTCCTGTCTCTAGGACTGTCTCTGTAACTCTCTGTGGCACTCTAGTGCTCTGTACTGCACTATTTTGTTCTGTACTGCTCTGTCCCTCTGTAGGTAGGTTGAACTTCACTGTCTTGGCAGGAGAATTATCTTCATTCTGAACCACTGGTTCCTTCTTCTTGGTGCGCGTCACAGCGGCAATTTCCAACTCGACCAAATTGAAAGCAGGCTCTTGTACCTTATGTTGGCTATCAGTGGCATTGGCCTTTACAGGGGCTAGACTGGGACAGTCCTTTGCAGTGTGGCCTTCACCTTTGCATCGATTGCACAAGGGCTTGTAATCCACAGATCTTCTAGGGTTTGGACAATTTGGGGAGATATGTCCCTTTTCTCCACATTTGTAACATTCCGCCTCTGATCTCTGACCACCGCCAGACTGTCGTCCTCTGTAACTTTGAGAGGGAAACCTCCTTGGATCAAAATTAGGACCAAACTCCCTAGGCTTTGGTCCAATATCTTGTGTTATCATTTTGGATTCTAGCAAGTTGAATCTTGCATTTTCATCCTTCTGTCTTCGTTCATGGATCTCTTTCAGAGACCAAATATCCTCTATATGGTTCTTTCGCAAACAGTAGGAACAGAAGGCTCCAGGAATGGTTGGTTTTCGGGTACATTCAGTGGCTGAATGTCCCGCTTGATAGCACTTTCCACACCATGTATTAGAGCGCATCACATCTCTTCCAGCTCTTGTAGGAGTGGATATATTGGCGGTATTCACCTTCAGCGCCGTCTGTAGCTGCTCTGTAATCACATCCAGAAGCTCTTTATTGATACTTGCAACTGAGTTGGATAAGTAATCCTTCAAATTTTCACCTCCTGAAGTACTTGTAGTAGGGTTTTGGGAAGCGTCTGTAAGTACTGCATAGACTGGTTGGGTCAATTCAAAGGGTCCTCTGCTTTGGCTATGATTCAGAGCTCCTATTGAGACTTGGGGTTGTTGATTCCTTGGTAGGATTCCACTGTTGTTGAGTCACCATTGGAAGAACTGTTTGAGGCCACTATTGTTGTGGTTGAACCATCATTTGAGACACTGTTATCTGCGATGACCACACTGGATTAGGTGCATTATACTGCAGCACTGTTTGCATCTGGGATAGGGGTAGGGAACTATCCCTGGGACTGCATTTAGTGGGTATACCATTCCAGGCATCGGAGGAGGTAAGACTCCTCTTCTTGGAGTCATTGACAGCCTTGCTTCAACTTCGTCATACAATCTTGCACCTTCCACTGTAGCTTGCAGATTGACTGGTCTTCTCAATTCCACGAACTTGCAAACCTCTGGTTGTAGGCCCCTGAGAAACACTCCTTTTTGGATTCCTTCGTCCAAATGATGGTTAGTCCTTCTCTTAAGGATGGATTCCATTCGCGAGACATAAGCTTCTACTCTTTCTCCAGAAGACTTCATGAACTCCTCTCGCATCCGCTCTTCAAAACCTTCACGCCTGAATTTAGTGAGGAAGACCAACTTCAGGTCATCCCATGTGCTAAAAGTTCTTGCTGCTTGTCTCTCATACCATTGAAACGTCACGCCTTTGAAAGTGGCGGGGAAGATGGCTAACCAATGCTTAGGGGTTCTCGCATTGTTAGCCACACATGCTACATGAATTCTGCAACATGAAGATCAGATTCTTCATTGTACTCTCCCTTAAAAATTGGCAATGGGACTACATTTGCTAGCCTGTCATCAATATTTCCAGGACGAATCTGACTAGGAAGGGGACCTTGAGTTGCCATGGGGACTTCTGTAAAGAGTGCTTTTAAGACGTCAAAGGAGGCTTCTGCTGCAAGCTTGTTCTCAGCTTTGATTTTTGCCTTCTCTCTTCTCACGTACCTCTGGACTTGTTCTAACGCTTGCCTCTTTATTGCATCATTCATCAGGGGGTTGGCTTCAACCACTTGTTCTAGAATCAACAAGATAGAATCAGAGAGGGCTTCAGTTCTAGCCAACATCTCTTCTACTTCCTTCTTTTCAACATCTCTGAATTCAGCTTTCAAACCACTACAGAGGGGAAGATATTCTGTTTTGAAAGTATCAAAACTCATTCTTCTTAGGATTGTTGTTGCGTCATTATAATAATGCCAGCTTCTGAGGGTTTCAACAATGTATGTTGTAAAAAACACTCTGTCTACCAACTTCCAATAGTTACTAATTGGACAAACAGAAGATTATCAGTGCACCAAGCATCCCATGTATCTTGCTGTTGAGCATCCACGAACAAATTCCAACTCTTTTCCTTCTTGTCTTTGTGAACCTCCACAGACCAAGACTCCTGAAGCTTCTTCACAATCTCCCACTTGATGATGTCTGGAAACTTCTCAATAAATGCCAAATCTTCTATGGATGGTCATTCTCTCTGTTTCTTCTCTTCAGTTTTTTCCCAAACAATTTGTCACCAAGATGCAAGTTTCTGCTGCTTCAACAGGAAGAGGAAACGGTCCACCACATAGAGCATGCATCATGATGCTGATATGTTTCCGCCATTGTGGGATAAACTTCTTGTGGAAAGTGGCTTTGATAATGATAAATTCCAACTCTTCAGTGGAAGAAGGAACTTTACAAACATCCATTGAATTCTCCTCTTCTTGGCAATGCCATTTCCTTCATTTTCGGCCTCTTCTAGGGCTTGTTGATGGCAAGTTTCCCCGGCTGCGCACCAAAAACATGAAGCCCCAAGAGGAAAACCAAGGAAAATGGAATTCCTTGCAAGAAAATCTATCTTGTAACATCAACAAGCTTTTATTTCATTCTTTTGATCATCAAAACAAAGAAAACAGCAAATCTTCATGTAGCATCATAGTAGATATCTCCCACGGATTTGATAGAATCAACCATAATCTTCAATATCTTCATAAAATTCTTCAATATAACAAAAAACACAAAATAATACACCATCTTTTTAATGAAAATCAATCACATATTATTCATCTTCAATGTCTTCATAGTTCTCCCTCTCAATCTCTCATATACAGTTACACTGTTTTGATAGAATTGACTATCTCTGGATCTCTCTCTCTCTCTCTCTATCAATAGTACATCATCTCCTCACTACAATACTCTCATAATAACCCTCAATAATCCTTCTTAGGTCATGGATGCACCTCCCAAGAGGTATGTCTGATATGAAGAATCACTAGAGCCACTATAGTGTCTTTTCACAGCTCTCTACTGTCACTGTCACTTAGTCTTCTCTTCAGTCTTCAACAGTTGTTTCTTCTACTTGTTTTAGCTCTTTTGAACTTAGATTCATCCTTTCCAAAGGTTAGAAAACTTTCTCAAAGTCACACATACATTCTACAGAACACTTAGAGAAGGTCTACAGAACAGTTACAGTATAGCACCAGAACAGCTACAGTACAGAGATAGTACAGAGACAGAGGCTCTACAAAGGGTCTACAGAAGGTTATCAGAACCTCATAACTCATACTTAAACCATTCCATATTATCAAAAACTATTCAATAAGCTTCCAAAATATCTCACTCTTCATCAATCATCAATCCATGCTTCATACAGAGGACAATCAAAACAAAACAGAAGCTATACAGAAGGTATACAGAACCAATTAGAACTTATCAAAACATCGCAGAGCTTCATATCTCTACCGAGAATCATCATGGATTTCCAAAACATAATCAATATCATCCAAAACACTCTCAAATACTTCCTTTAACAACCATACATCACTCTAAAACCATCAAAAATAAATCATTCAGACCTCAAAAATAACAAAAATCAGTCAAAAATTCAGTCTTTTTCCACTCTCAACACAAGTGCATGGCATGGAGCAGACATCCAACACTAAGGATGGATGAAGTAGACCCAGGTCTAAGTGCTCATAGCTTTTAGCAAGTAGGGTGAAGGTGGCATCTAAGCACTTGATGCAGATGATTAGGTCATCTCTTGTGTCTCCAACTAGGTCTTTAGCCAAAGTGAGGATCAATCATCATTCGTAGGATGGCTTAAGGTAGGGTCAAGTTGAGCTAGACAAGGGAGCTTCTAGTAACCGACCCTCAAGTGGGTTGTTAGGAGTACTGGCATTCTTAGGGACCATGGGTTGGGCTTGCGGCTTAGAGGATGTGCTATGCTCAGCTTGAGAAGTAGCTGGGTCACTAGGCTCCTTGGGGGTGGTCGAGTCAATGGAATTCGGCTAAGTAGCTTTGGTCAATAGACTTGTTGTAGTACCGGTGGCTTTTAGTGAACTTAGGCTCTATAGGTTTAGTAGCTCTGAGCTCTGCAAGCTTGGGTGTGAGGGTCTTTTGAGGCCTTGCTTCCATCTTGCATAGATGGGTTTGAGGGTGGCACTTGAGTAGTGCCCTTGGCATTTTTGGCTTTAGGCACCCATATCCAGGCATTTCCCTCGTAATAGCCCTACGCTTGCAATAAGATTTGGGAACCCATCACGGTTTGATCATTCGTCTTCGTCTGTATCGCATGTTATGCGGATTCCTAGCTCTTGGGTGTGGGTTTCTAATGTTGTGAGGTCATGTGTGCCTAATTCTAAGAGACGAGCCTTTGTGTTTAGGCATCCATTTGAGCAGTAGTTCCTAGGCCTTAGCTCTGGTTTTGTGGTTTGCTAGCATTGAGGGTTGGCCGGTCGCGACAAGTCACGACCTCCCTCCTTAGGCTTTATGGTGGGTTTCTTTAAGTGTGTCTTGGCAAATTTTGATGGAGTCACGCCGCCCTTGCTAAAAGTCATGATTATTAATACTTTACCGATGGCTAGATGAATGTGTTGTGTGACTGGTAGTCAACATTGCACATTGTTTGCTTTTTAAATGTATGTCCCAGCAGCAGTGATTCTGTATCCACATCCTTCATATTTGGAAACACATAAAAGAGCATGGGTAGGCTTTCCGACTTGATAGAGATAACAGCCTTGCATTTTCCCAAGAATGCGTTTGATCGACCCCCTGTATGGGCTGAATTTGGTGTTAGTGGGCTGCAATCGTGGTTTGCCAATAAAAATCCAATGATCGTGAGTCAAGATATTAAAATCATCACCCTCGTTGAATGCATCAAATGTATGTGTTTGCTGGGTAGTGACAGTCACATGCAGGTAGGCCAAAGCTACAACTTCCTCATTTTCATCTTCAATTTTCATGGTAGTGGCCACTCATACCTTGATAGGTAATTCTAGCAATGGAGGCTCGTGTACTGGGTGTGTGGGAGGGTAGTATTTCTTTATGCAGCTGCCATTGAAAAAGCCTATGCCCTCACCCTCTAGGGTTTTGAGTTTTACATTGCCAGTTCAGCTGATGGTCTGAACTCTAAAAGGTCCTTGTCCTCTAAACTTCATCTTCTATTTATGAGCTTTGATTGAGTACAACAGTACTACTAAGTCTCCCTGTTCGAAATCTTGTTGCTTGACGTGCTTGTCAAACCAGCTCTTGCGTCGTTCCTTCTCGCATATGAGCACATGGGTGGCTAGAAGTTGAGTCTATGATAAGAGTTCTAGCTCAATTAGGCGCTCCATCCATGCCTCCATTCCATTCCATCTCTCCTGAAGAGCTATTCTCAAGCTTGAAACAAATAACTCTACGGATAGAATTGTTTCAGTTCCATAGGTCAACCTGAAGGGAGTCTGTCCTATAGCCATTTTATAGGCTATCTGATAGGCCCACAAGGTTGCGATTAGTTTGTTATCCTAGTCATTGTGCGAAGCAAAGACTACTTTGGTCACGACGTTTACTAGAATCTTGTTTGTGGGCTTAGCCTGACCATTCACTTGAGGATGTTACAGTGAGGATTTTTGGTGGATGATTAGAAAGGTGGACAAGATGTGAGTGATCACTTCATTGATGAAGTGTGTGCCCTGATCACTAACCAGTTCAATGGGACAGCTGAATCGTGAATGGCTTGCTCCCATAGGAACCTAGCTATGGTCCTAGCATCATTTTTCCTCATAGCTCGTGCTTCCACCCATTTCGTAAGATAGTTGGTTGGCAACAATGATGTACTTGGCCTGTGAATACTGTGTTGCAGGACTAATAGGCCCAATGAAGTCAATCGTCCACTTCTTGAATGGTTGTCTTGTGTTAATTGGGCTTAATTCCATTCTGTCCTTGCAAATGGGTGCCTTGGTATGTTGGCACTCATTGCAGTGCTTTACGAATCATGTTGTATCTCAAAAAAGAGTAGGCCACCATAGTTGAGACCGCAACACCTTGCGGGCTGTCATATCTCCACTGAAGTGTCCTCCTCTAATTCCCCCGTGTGCCTCTACAAGTACATCATGCATTTCATGCTCACACATGCATCTTCGCATCAACCCGTCTTGCCCTAGCCTATAGAGTTGGCCTGCTATTAAAATAATAAGGTTGGACTTTTAAGAATGAATTGCCTAAGTTGGGGCTTTTCGATGGATCTTAGATAGTCTAGATTGTGTTCATCATGCTGGCACAATACAACTCCCATGGCAAAATTTGGAGCGTCAATGTGAACGTGGAAGGTTATGGTCTAGTCAGGGGCTCGAAGGATTTGTGTTGTGGTTAGCACCTTCTTCAATTCCTCGTATGTGCGTTGGCATTTCTCGATCCATTCAAATATTATCAACAACTTGTAGTACAGAGGTCTAGCAATCAATGCATAGTTCAGTACAAATCTCCGATAATACCCTGTATGGCCCATGAAGCACTGAACTCCCTTGTAATCAGATGGTGGTGGTAGATCAACAATAACCCTACCTTTTGAAAATTTTGTGACAATGCTATTCTTTAACACCATGTATCCTAGGATGCATCCATGTTTTACCTAGAATTGGTACTTCAAGGGGTTTACAATCGACATCATTCAAAGACTGCTCAGAGTTTGTCTAAGTGTTCCTTCCAATTAAAGTGAACACACATATCATCAATGAATACTTATAACTCTTTTCTAAGCATGTCTTTGAATATGGCACACATGAGTCTTTGGAATGTGGCCGGTGTGTTTGTCAACCCAAAGGGCATGACTATGTAGGCAAAGACCCTCCACTCAGTGGCAAATGCAGTCTTATGCCTATTGCCAGGATGTACTTGCTCTTGAGTGTACCCTGAGAAGCCATCTAGAAAATTGTAGGCATATTTACTCGCTACTCGCTCAAACACATGCTCAGTGTATGGCAATGGGTAATTATCTCTTTTGGTAGCTACGCTAACTTTCTTGTAGTTGATGCACACTCTAATCTTTTTGCTTTTCTTCAGTACAATCACTATGGGTGAGACCCAATCCATGTGCTCAATCTTGTAAATGAAATTTTCTATCAATAGTTTATCAATTACTTCTTTGACAGCATGAGCATGCTTGGGATTCATAGGATACGGTTGCTGCTTGACTAGCGTTGCATCAGGGGTCATGGATATATTGTGTCACTACACTTGCATCTATCCCTTTTAGCTCATCAAGAGACCAAGCAAAGACATATATGTACTCCCGTAAGAGAGCAATGAAACTGGCTTCCTAATCCTCAGTCAAGTCATCGGCTATAAAGATAGGTCAAGGCGTCTCCCCTTCCTCAGCTAGATTAACCTCCTTGATTGGCCCTTCTATTGGTTCACTTGTCTACCCTTGTTGTTTGGCTCCTAGCAAGATCACTACCCTATTGCCTTTCTTAAACTTCATGAATCATTTCATTAGGACTTGCAGTCTTCTTTGCTCCTTAGCTTGTGGTTCCTTTGACTGTCCCCTTCGTTCCTCCTTCATCCTTCGGTGCCTTAGGTGGACTGGTAGGTCCCCCTTGGTACGTCTACTCTTAGGCAGTTGAGGCATCTTAGGATCACTATTTGAGATTACTTCCGACTCAGAATAAAAATCTCCATCTTTGCTAGAAGAGGGAGTCTTTCCTGGTGAGACGACACTTAGTTAGGGTAGGCCTACTTGCTCATAGTCAATTGCACCTATGTGCTCCAACCATGTGCAATCGCAATCCTCCCTACATATGAATCCTCTCTTGAACCTAACTGTGTTCTTCTTTTGAGGTTTTGATTCTGCCCGTATTTTCTCAATTACATATCCCTCAGTGTTGTATTCTATTGTGTCCATTTCCCTTTCGGTTTCCTCAGTCTTTGTAGTACTCATCATTTAATTATTTCCCTCTGACTGCTCGTCATCTCCTAGGCTCTTGTCTTTAGCCGCACTCTCATCAATGATGACTAGGGCCCAATTATACATCAAGTTTAGGTCATGCACCTTAGTCCAGTTCCACTTAGGTTCATTCATGAGATCCTTAAGAGGTTTCAAGTTAGTGGCAAGGTTACCGGCTAAGTTACCCATCATGTACTCCAAGATCTCATGGGGTTCTAGCCTATTTCTCGAGACATGGAAAGTGATAGGTTTGGATTGGCTGTAAGAAATTTCAGCCATCATGCAGAGTGGCACTGTAGGCTCCCTCTTGGGCACTCCCACTTAGGGTCCTCGATTACCCGTCTAAGTTCCAGGGTCTTCTCCTACTAGGGGGTTTCAGTTTCTTAGGTCTGAGTGAGTTCCTTGTTATTTACAAATAGTCCTCAATTAACCGTCACTCTGTGTGTGTGTGTGTGTGTGTGTGTGTGCGCGCGCGTGCGCGCATGTGCGCTCGCGCGCGTGCTCTTTTCCATACACTATACAAAATTAGGCTTTCATTTTCTCTTCAGGTGCACTTCATGTGTCAAAAAACAATGTGGGGTGCAATGCAGAATGGTAAATGCAGCCTTAGCACTCCTGTCTCTGTTCTCGGCCTAATAGGGCTCTAAGCTCAATCAGCTGGCCACTCTCGTTAGCCTTCCGCTCTAGCTTAGGGTCTATGGTTCAGTTTGGCGCCCTTAGCAGGGTGGTGGACAGCTAGTAGGTTGGCTAGAGTTGCTTCTAGGTCAGTGATTTACTGGTTCTCTCATTTCTTGCACTAGAAAGGTGTGCTATTTGTCTGTATCACTCTCGAGGGTTTGTATGGCTATGGTCCAGGTCAGTCATTAAGGTCTATATATGTCAAATCTAACAAATTCTAGATTCGGCCCAGCTAGTCCGAATTGTAGGGTCTGAGTATCAGATTTGGCCCATCCGAGTGACCTAGGACTAAATCTGAGGCCAAGTGTCCAAGGGCCCATCCAAATGCCATGTGGCAAGGTGAGTCGAATGGCCGCTCATCCAGTTCGAATGGGATGAATATTATGGTCCGAGTGGGCAGGGCTGAGTGGTTAGGCCAAATTGGCAGGGCCAAACGGCCTAGTGAAGCATCTGAGTGGTCTGACTAAATGGCTGAGTGGGTAGGTTTGAGTCGAGTTGGGCCGAGTGGACCAAATGTGAGTAGCCGAGGGCCAATTCTGGGGCTCAGCCGCCCAAAGTGGGCGTCCAAATTTGGGAGTGTCTGAATTTTGGGATTTGGACATCCAAGTGTCCCAACTCTGGGAATCAGACCCTATGGACCGTGTCCGATTCCACTAACATGCAAGTAGCAGCAACAAAAATTTGATTCATGGCAACAATTTTGGCCACGCCCCCACAAGAAAGGATCTCCAAAATGCAAGAATGCATACACAATGAGGGTTCTATGTGTTAAAGTATTGAGAATGCATACTAAGGAGGATCACTGATGAGAAAATATACAATCATAATGAAGCATAAGTATGACAAAGAAGAACAACTAATATTATCCAAGCATAATGCAAGTATAGCTAAATGATAATGATTGATGAAATGAGTGTGGAGATGAGTGTCTTTTATAGGCTTACAGTAGGTGGTATTGGTAGGTGAAGAAAGGTGGAAAGTGACCATGGTATTCACCAACTGTGGTTTTAATAAACCATGCATACATGACCTAGTCTAAGGCTTTATTTGAAATGTGTTTCTTTTCCTTGTTTGTTCCTTACAAAGAGGCTATGTTGGATGTGATTGCACATTTCTCAACACCCCTCCTCAATCACAACCAAGAAAGACATTGAGTATACAGAGGTTTTCATGATTAGAACCTTGCTAAGTGTAGACATGGAAAGAACCAACCATACAAAGCTAGAGGCTGTTACAAGGCCTCACTGCATGTAGAGGATGTAGTGTGCAGAGTTACATGAGGAGTATAGGAGCTTATAGTGGGAACATTAGACAAGTCCACATTTTAAACTTTAAAAAGTCTATCAAAAAATGAGCTACAAAAGAGGGACTGGTGAGTCCTATCCTTTTGTTCTTGGGTGTCTTCTTCTTCTTGTTCTTCATTGTTGTCTTCATCTTCTTTGATTGTAGCAAGATATGCTCTTTTAGACCTTTTCTTAGCATGTCAAAATTTCTCGATACTTCTAGTTTTCTTACAAAAGTCATAGACTATGCTCTTTTCCCTTTCACATAGAGGAGTTCTTGGTCTCCTCTTGGGATGCTTGTTTCTCCCTTGCTCTTGATCTTCTTTTCCTCTTCCAAGAGAGAGACTTTGATATCCACAAGCTTCGGCTTTGGCATGTTGATTAATGTTGTAGACACATTATCAAACTCGGGTGGAAAACTCTTGAGAAGCACTCCAATGCAAATGTCTTCATCCATCTTCAAGTTGATTCCTGCAAGTTGTTTCCATATAATTCAAATGAGTTGCAAGTGAGGTACTACTTTTCATGTCAATCCTAAAAAATTCAATCAGTGTGCCATATTTGGAGGATTTTGAATGAGCTCCAAACAAGGTTTCTAATCGATCCCATGTTTCTTGAGAGGTTTCATAATCATCAACATGATGAATGTAGCTGTCATCAAGTTTGAGCTTGATAATAGCTTGAGCCCTATCATCATTTTTATCCCATATGAATAAAAGTGTAGCTTCCCTTGGTTTCTTCTCTTGACCACCTATGATTGACCACAAGCCTTTCTTCATCAAGATCAGTAGTTTGCCATGTATGGAATCCGACACCATTGAATCCAGTTGTCCTCCTCCCTCAAGCAACCCAGTAGCTCCACGATTCTAGATGCAGGCTCAAGCAACCTCAAGCCTCCACCTTCAAGCTCTACCTCAATAGCGCGCGCGAGAAAAGAGAAGAGAAGAGAAGAGAAGAAGAGAGAAGATGATGGAGAGCTTCTTCTCCTCGATCCCTCGCCCTCACACACTCAATCCCTCACACTCCCTCTCTCAAGCACACATAAGCAAGCAAGAAGGAGAGAAGAAGAGAAGAAGAAGTGATCACGTTTGCCACGCACCAAAGAATGAGCTTCTCATTCACTTTTTGAGTTTATATGCAAAACCCTAATCCCTTTTGGGCGGTCATCCCCTTTTTTACATGGCCAACCGTGGCCTATAGCCCTCTTTCCTATTTACCTCCTATCTTCTTAGCTTCCTTTCTACCATCCTCCGTCTACCCTTACAATTTGCACAGGAGGGAGCCTGGCACTCTTTTACAAAAGTTTCAAGGGCACCTTGCATTTAAAAATGCAATTTTTCCTTTGACTTATCTTTTGATGCCACCCTTGCATTTTCGGTCGTTTCCCTTCCTGCTTCTTCCGTTGTGTCTGATCTCCTTTTGGGCCGCCTCTTTCGACTCTCGACTTGTGCTTTTCCACTTTTTTCGCTTTTTCTTGTGTTGAGGTTAACACTCAATGTAGCTCAACCAAGTGACAAAACTCTTGCAAGCTAAGAAATAAATTATATTATTTAAACATACCTACAAACATTTTGGGTAATATTTGTCTTAGGAGAAAAATTTAGAATCTTTTTAGAGTTTTAGCAAAACACTATCATTTTCTCATATAATTATTCAAAATAACACTTTTTTGAGTCAATGTTTTGAAAAAATAATATTACAAGTTTTTATTTTTGTTTTATGATTTCTTGTAGAGTTCACAACTAGTGTGTATCTACTTGCAAGTACATCCTTATGCTTTGTTTGAAACTGATATACTTCTATAGAGTATATCTTACCTTAATTCCTTCTTGACTTCTAAAAATTTTGCTATCCAAAATAGATGACCCATCCCATTATCCTCAACTAGCGTTGCCACAAGTGAGCCTACCTTAATATTATTAATATCATGTTGCCATATTTCTTATAGCTTCTTGGTTGTTATCCTTGATCTTCTACTACCAATATACATTTCTCGCTCCTTAGGATGTAAGATCTTTTGGATCTCATGTGACATCTGTATATTATTCATACAAAATTTTTGTCCATGTCTTTCCCAACCTAGTACAATGCATCAAGTTTGAGTAGAGTTATGTTATAATATCTCCTTTCACTTAATTTAGTGAATATGAATCTTAGAACTTATGTGAATAGTTTGGTGTCCTTGATGTATTATATTAAGTTGCTTATGATTATTATTAGTATTTCTATTGATCTACTATAATGCATCCATCCCATGCAAATATTGTACTTATCAAGTTTTGTTCCTACTTGATTCCTTGCATCAAGTTTCCTTGGAATTTTGTTAAATATTGTACTAATTTGGTGTAGTATACCGATTTACATGGAGTTTTTCCTAATATTTCATTTGATTTGATGAAATACATCAAATTCATCCACTCTTTGTATTAGTTTGGGTCTTAATTTGTACATGAATCAAGTTTTACAAAAACTATGTTAAATTTTTCCTAGGGTAATGTAGTACATTAAGTTTCTTAGAAATTTTGTTAAATTTTTAGCAAAGTTGATGTAGTGCATTAAGTTTCTTAGAAATTTTGTTAAATTTTTAGCAAAGTTGATGTAGTGCATTAAGTTTCTTTAATTCGTAGCTAATATTTTGGATGAGTTGATATAGTGCATTAAGTTCACTTGATAATTATATCATTTTTTTCCTTGCTTGATGCATTGCATCAAGTTTCCTAGAATTTTTTCTAATTTTATAGACAAGTTAATGTAGTCCATCAACTTTCGTAGAAAGTTTGCTAGTTTTTCACCCTAGTTGATGCAAGTTTCTTATAAACTTTGCTAGTTTTTGACCAAGTTGATGCAATCTATCAAGTCTTCTATAAACTTTGCTAATTTTTTTACTAAATTGATGCAATGTATCAAGTCTCCTAGAATTTTAGCTAATATTTAGGTTAACTTAATGTCATGCATCAACTTCACTTAAATTTTAATATAATTATTTTATCTTACTTAATTCAATGCATCAAATCTCCTTGAAATCTTATTACTTTCTCAACTAGAATACTGTAATCCATCAAGTTTTATAGAATTTTAGCATACATGTAGATTGCAAGTTAATGCAATGTATCAAGTCTACTTTAGCTTTGGATTAGTTTAATTTGCTATACCATCAAGTTTTCTATAAATGATTTTCCCATTTTAATAACTTGATTATAGTGTTATGGAGATGATATACTTATAATATTGTAGGTAGACTTTATTTCCAACCTTGGTATTATTGTCTATCACTTTTATCATGCCTTTGCGAATTAGGATCCACTTCTAATCCAAGTGCTTTATGATTTACTAAAGCATCTAGATTGAAATCATTATAGTCATTTCCATCTTCATCAATACTATTATGATCATTGTTATCTCTTAGGCCTCTTCTTCTTCATGGTTTAGATTTTGATGACCATTTCATTATGGGATTGGTGACAAGCTCAATGTTGACAATGCTATTACAACCATTGTGATCATGGACTATAATGGTTATAATTGTCTTGATGATATTAGTGACCATGACCATGAGTGATATATAAATGGTTGTGATTATGTGCATAATGATATCTATATTGGTACATTATTTATCTGACATTAGTATCCTTTTCGTAGTTTTTGATTTGTTTCTTTTTGTAATCTTGATGATCATACCTCTTTTATTTATCATTGGATTGGTTTAAGAGAGTATTCCAAACAAATTTCTTTTTGCGAGTATTTTACTATAACGTGGCCTATTTTTATACCTAGCAAAGTACATAGATAATTTAGGGAAAAGCATCAAACATAAAAACTTACGATAAGGTACACATATTCTTTTAGCTTTAACTAATTGTATCTTTCAAGTAAATTTTCAATTTGAATGTTAAAATTTTCAACAAAATTAAAAAATTATAGTTATAATTACATATATATTTTAAATATTGTATATTTTATTTCTATATTTTTTAAAAGAGCTTTATTTAATAGATTAGTCATTGTATGCTTAATAATTTTTATAATAATAATAATTTCTTATATAATTTATTGTATCATATAAAATATAGAAATTTTTAAATTACCTTCTCTATTTTAGCTTCATACTTTTTGTATATTTTCATTTGAATTTGTAAGCTATATTTGATATATAACTAATCTATACATCTAGTACATGTACATTCTATCTTTAACTTGTAGTGGTATTTTATGTTCTGTATCAAGTGATGTTATGATCCATGCGATTTTCATTCTCCACTTAGTACTGTGCATCATGAGGGATTGAAAATTGTGACAATTTTTTCATCCACTTGTTGATACAATCTATCAAATAAGTGGAAAAAGGTAGCTCTACTAAGAAGACTCAAAATTTCTCAAAGAAGTGGAAAAAAGTAGCTAACCTCTTCGTGTTTTTTCCACAAGAAGACTGAAAAAATCATGCTAGTTTTCTCCCTTTCTGCCTATCCACAATTGGGTTTACACAAAAGTTCCACTTTTCTCCTTCTTACCCTTTGCATATTCACTATATTTGGACACTTTGTCATTATCCCATGAATTGTGGACATTTACTTGGGCACTCACTTATTCTTGACACTTTTGGTCCTAACCATATACACATTAATTACAATTTGCATGAGAGAAAGCCCGACGCTCAAAAATAATTTTACAAAATTTATTTGGTCATCTTTTTTAATTCCTAATTTTCTTACAGTGCTTTGACAATTTTATGCTATTTTGTCTTTTTTCAAAAAATTTAATGAGTGCTCTTTTTTCATGCTTTGAATTTTTGCCGACTAGATGCTATCATTATTCCTTCATGCCATCATTTTTTAATGCTCCTTGACTTTTGCACTTCTTGCTTTTTTAATCTTTGGCTTCCCTCAGTGTACTCCAATAGCTTACTTTTTCTCGCTTCTTGTGGCTTCTTTGCAAAAAGGTTAACATTACCCCCTCCTAGAGAAGTGCTAGTCCCTTGTTTGGTGAAGGTGCTTGGGACTTGCATGGGGAGGTAAGAGGTTACTTGCTGCTAAAGGAAAGGGTGATTGTTGATTGTGCTTCTAGGTCTTCAAGATACCTGCAAGGAAAAGTTGTGTGGTGGCAGGGTGTTAATGGATGGATGTTGTTTGGAAGATGGATCTACACTAGGAGAACTGAGATTTCTTGGGTTTGTCACACTGAAGGACCCAATTGGTGAGAAGTTTTGGTGCAATGAGGTGATATTCAAGGAGATAGGTTTGCCAATTTCTTGGGATGTCCTTCCCTTGAGGACCCTAAATAAATGTGAGGGAAAGTGGGGGGAAGTGGGTGAATTGAAGGTCTTCTTGTCTCTCTTTTTTTGGGTAATAATACATAACTACTCCTTGCCCTTCCTTTGATCATGTATCCCATCCTCTAATAGATCACCGAGTATTCATTATTTTTGAAGGCAAAAAGGGGTGGTTAAAATTGGTCAATTGGCTCTCATTTGTATCCTCTAGAAGATTTAGGGAGAAGGCACATAACATAGAAGTCCTAAGTATGCACCTAGCCATGGCATACCCATCTATGCCCACATTTACATTAAAAAATAAGGGATGTAGACCCTCTTCCTATACTGCTCTCTTTTGAATAATTATAGGTTTCCACGAAAGCTAGGTTTGGGAAATTTTGGAATGCGTCTACAAACTTTTTGAATGAGAGAGCTAGATCATGATTTTGGAACTTGAGGCTCTCCTCAAGGTTTCTAGATTTTACTTTGAATATCAAGGGAAAGTGACATTTCCCATGTATTTCAGGGTTGTAATCAACTCCATGCTTTTGTGAGTAGGGTAAGTACACATGGTCTCCTCATTCTTCAGGCAATGGTCCACAGAAGGCCATCCAAGCCTCACCATTTTCCTCTAATATAGCATGTCTCCAAGATGGCTGTGAATCAAAACCAAGCACTAGTCTAGGTTTTTCAAATACCTTGTTCTTCCAATATCTTGATTCTTCTCCTCTAAGATAGTCCTAATCTCAAACACTTGCCTCATGATATTCATCAGCATTACCTACTTGCGCTTGGTTGTTCTATTGAAGATGTGAGTCATTGGTGCATCCAAGGCTCCAATCTTTCTAGGACCGAAAGCTCTTCCTTCTAGTGTATCTTAACCTCCTAGGGCTCCCTAAAAAAGGTCACCTCATGCACTTATTATGGTTTGTCCCTCGGCTTTATTATGGTTTGTCCCTCGGCTTTATTTCTACCTCACTCACTTGTTTTTTCCTTGATTGCTTTGGGTCTCTATGAGCACCCAAATAGGATGATTCCTCAATGAGTGATAGGGATCTTCCTGTGTTTGGGATGGCTTAGGAACATCCTTCACATCCCAATCCACTAGTGGCAATGGTGGGGCAAGCTCCTCAGGAATCACAAAGCCCAATCTTACTAGTTGCTCCCTTTGTGAGGCCTTTCTGTTCAACTTGCCGAACCACTTTGTCCTAAGTGGGCTCGTATTTTGGTAATTGTGGAAGTGGCACCAAGGTGTTTTGCAAGCCTTCCCTAGCCAATTGGATCTTTCTCTCCAGTTCCTCCATCAATTCCTCCTCTCTTGGTTGGTGATCTCAGTGAGGGTCTTCACAATTCAAAAGCCCTTCTATTGAATTTTCATCATTTTCTTAGCCAGCCAGGGTCTATCCTCTTCTATCTCTCTACACCCTTCTATCTCTTATCCTTGTGGTAGATCTTCAAGGCTACACCCTCTAACATTGGTGAACCTGATGTGAAGGTCAATGAAATTAGTGTAATCATGGGGGATTCATCAAGTGTTGGTTCAAGAGATATTATGGAGCAAATGGTCTTGCTATTGTAGTCACAGCACGAGTAAGCCCAACAACAACAAAGAAGGTAGGAGTCTAAAAAACTTGATGCTCCAGCCGATGTGAAGGTCAGTGAAAGTAGTGTAATCATGGGGGATTCATCAAGTGTTGGTTCAAGAGATATTATGGAGCAAGTGATCTTGTTATTGCAGTCACAGTAGGTGTAAGCCCAACAACAACAAAGAAGGTAGGAGTCTAAAATTTTTTATACTCTAGATGTGCATGCTAGTTATCTTGGGGTAGCCATACATTGTGGAATCAAGTATGGGAATGTGATAGATGATAGTTCTTATTATACTCATGTGGGAAGTAAAGATGGCAAAAGAGCTATTCAATTTTTAGCCTGTATGTGTCAATCATCCTTGTAATTGGGATGGTTCTATCTAATGCTAGATCATTTGAGGGTTTTTAGAAAGCACTATTGTAAACTTGAGGCTATGGTAGTGCTACCTCGAAGATGTTTGTGTCTCCAAGAAAAGGGAAAACTATCTTTTGGCTGGTTTTTGGGAATAGAAAACAAGTAGTGTAGGTAGATTTGAGAGTATTGCAGCCATGTGCAAGGCTAAAAATGATTATGTAGATCAAGCTAAAAAAGAGTTGAATAAATATGGTATTTTGGCTATAGATCACTATCTTTTAGGAAATTTCACAAGTTGAATTTTACCAATACATTGGCTAAAATTACTACACTAATTAAAGCTAAAAATTGGGCTGAAATGCATGTCATTCATATATGTACTTTGGAGATGTTTGATGTCATAAGTGAATTTGTTGAACAAGAATGTAAAAAGTTGCAAAAAGAGGATTGAAGCATTGGTGGAAACAAAATATAAAATGGTTGAAAAAAATATAAATCTTGTGGCTTTGCCTTTACACCTCACAATGATGGGTTGAATGAGACAATGTCTAAATAGTCAAGTCTTTGTGATCCGAATGGTGTAGGGCATAAATTTACCAGAAAAACATTAAAAGAGATGAAGGTTGGATATAATGGGTTTCTCTTGTCAACAAAAAGGGATTGTTTTATCCAAATGTTAGCAAAGTAATGAAAGTCTTTTGCATTTTAAATTGCTAAAAGTGGTTGTGTTGATCCAACTATTGTGACTTCAATGGTGATCTTTATAGTGACCCATGTTCCATGGAATCTTAAACCAATTCATGTGCCTCATGCATACTTTCCTAAGCTTATGAAACTCTTAAATGAGAAAATCAAGATGAAGATTTTGGAACCATCTTTAGCTCCATACTACAGTCCCAAATAAGGATGGAGCATTGCAGTTTATACAAGATATGTAGCTAGTCGACAAGGTCACGATAAGGAATGTAGATGCAAGGCCTATTGTAGAAGATTTTGTAGAGGCTTTTGCTAGCAAGGCTATTTATTCCACGGGGAATTTATAATCTGGCTATGATCAATTTCATATTGCATTAGAGAGATAAGATATCACTACTATGAAAATACCACTTGGCTTGGTGTGCATGTGTAGCCTTACATAGGGGCTGACAAACTCAATTGCCCACATGATTAATGTGATGCATAAGGTCTTGAGAGACTATATCCCACAACTCACGATGCCCTTTCTTGGCAATGTCCCTACTAAGGGCTATGAAGTGCAAGAAAAGAATGAGGAGTTGGATGAGAATGGTTGTAGGATATTTGTTGTTGACCACATAACTGAATGTGAGAAGATTTTGACTTGGTTAGAGGAAGTGCATCTTGCTCTATTGGTTGCAAAATCTATCTTTGGTATTGAAGACATGCTAATTGTAGGGCATATATGTGGCCCCTATGATCCAAAGTTTTCATCAGTTAATATTGATGGGATTAGTAAGATGCACGAGATATACTCCAATGTATTAGAAGTCAAGAGGTTTTTAGGTGCATGCATCTTCTACTTGATATGGATCCCTCATTTCACACGTGGCTAAAATCATTTATCAATTATTAAAGAAGAGGCAAAAGTTTCATTGGGGAAGGTAGCATACAAAGGCTCTTTGAAAGCTAAAGAAGTTGCTAAATTCTATACCAACCTTGAAGAATGAAGATTATTCATATGGAAGGTCTATCATTTTCACTCTCAATACGAGCCCTATTGGTATTGGATGGGTAGTGAGATAGGATAATAATGAAGGAAATAGATATACTATTAGATTCAGAGAAAGGGTACTGAAAAGAAACAATGGAGGTATCGCAAGTAAAGAGGGAGATTTGGGGAGTAGTTACAGCTCTTAAATGTGATAGAGAGTATTTTATGGGTGCTCATATAGTGGTAGAGACAAATTGTCTACCATTATTGGGTATGATAACTAGTTGTGCTACTCCCAACATTGCCATGTTGCATTGGATAGCTTATATTAAGTCACTCAACCCTAATATATAGTATATTGCAAGAAAGAACAACCTAGTGGGGAATGGCTAAGAATAGACCAATATCTCGGAACTCTTTCCAAGAGGGAAGAATGGTCTAGAGAGGAGCTCAAGAGGATCAAGAAAAAGGCATATGGTTTCTTCTTGAAGGATGGATATTTATGAAAGCATTCTGAGAAGAAGAGGGGAACTCCACTATGAGTTCTTGGAGATTGAGCCACATAGGTACATGTTATATAGGAGTTCCATGAAAGTTTGTGAGCTAGTCATAGAGGTGTGTGGGGAACCTTTTAGAAAATTAAAGAAAGATATTGGTGATAGGGGATGTATGCAGACATTGCTCACTTTGTGGAATCTTGAGCTACCTATCAGATATATTCGTCAATGAGGCATCAAGATGGGTTGCATCCAACTTATCTATTGTCTCTTAATTTTAAATGGGTAGTGGATTTAATTACTATGCCTATAGGTTTATGGCAGATGCTATACCTCATGCTTGTGTGTAAAGACTTGACAAATCAAGTAGAAGGAAAAGCACTCAGGACAAAGACTACTCAAGCAATGTGTACATTTCTCTTTGAAGTTATTTTCTATCGATATGGGTGTGTTGGAAAAATTACAATAGATTGGGGTGAATTATGTAGATGAAGCATGAGAGTTCTTCTCTCACTTGGGGATAAAGCTGGCTCTTACTTCAACTTGTAATTCGAAAGGTAATGGCAAAAGTAAACATGGACATCCACCTATCATTAAGGCCTTGGCCAATTCATATTTAGAGAAGATGAAAGAGTGGCCATGGCTACTCCCATATGCTTTGTTGATTGATAGAACAACTCATAGTGTTGTCACGTGATATATGCTAATTGAATTGATGTACAGTTAGAAGCCCAGATTCATGCAAATAGAAGAGATGGCTATGACATGGAGTGTGATATCAAATAAGCAGTGGTTTTATAAGAGACATAGATTCCAGCCATAGACTCCAGAGCCAAGAGTCATACAAGAAGGTGATTGGGGTACTGAACTATAATAGCAACTTCAAAAATTAGCATAGTGCCATCCAAAAAATGTCCAAGCAATGGTTTGGTCCATATGTGGTAAGGAAGTATTTGACAATGCTACATATTCACTTGTTGAATTAGATAGGATAGCATTGCACAATCCTATAGCTAGTAAAGAAATCAAGCTCTTTAAGAGAAGGAAGCCTATAGCATATGAATTGGATGAGCTAGACACATGTATTGATATTTATAGTGTGGAAAAAGAATAAGAGGATTATATGGATATGGATGAGAAAAACTCTAAATCTTCTAAACTCTAATACTCTGGCATATGCCAAAGGATGTGTAGGTTTGGAGATTCAAGCGAACCAAAATGGTTGTAAGAGACTATAGTGGATAGGTAGGGCAGATTTGAATATGTTAAAACTTATTTTGATTGGAAGCAAATTAATGGTGAAAAATTCATCTAGAATGGGATTTGATACCTAGGAAGGCCCATACAAAGTTTGGTTGACATATATGTTCATATGCAGAAGTTCTAGGGTTTGGAAAAGCAACTCTAGCATGATGTTTCTTGTGGTCAAGCTTGAGGGTGGTGTTTGAGTAGGGCCTTTGGTTTTTTTGGCTTTAAGGAGCCAAATCCAGGTGTCACCCGCATAGTAGCCTTGCGCGCTTAATGAATATTTCAGAAATGCATAGCATGCTGATTGATTAGAACACTAGCCTCTGCCATGTTGATATTCCCACCGAGGAAAAAGGTGGATGCCGGGGGAGATAATGGGACAAAAGAGAGGTGACCCTCCCTCACTATCGAAGATCCCGAAGGGGTGCAACCAACCGACCTGGGGGGAACTTTGCCCACCTCCCAGTGATTTGGAGCCCGTGTAGGGAGCCTGTCATGCCGTTTTATCCCTCACACAGGTACAGCGAGTGGAGAATTGAAGACTGAAGACTTTCCAAGGGCTCAAGTACCTACAGGACCAAAACAAGGTAAAACAGGGGATTTATAGGACACTTACAGGGTACTTACAAATGGTTACAGGTACACCCTTCATTACTGAAGCACAGGTGCAGGTACTACAGGGTACCCACAGGTCCTATATACCCTTTTGCAAGGTTTGGTAGCCATTTGGCGTTACTATCTTGCACTACAGGGTCAAAACAGGGCACTTACAGGTCTAGATAGGGTGCAGGACTGGACAGTTCAGACTCTGAAATCCAGCTACAGAATTTTCTGTCCTAAACCTGTTATAGCGTGGTATAGCTCATCTCGAAGAGGGCACTCTTAGCTTCGATTTACACTAAAAAAATTTGAAATCGGAGCTCCCTAGCAAAAGTTATAGCCATTTTTCTGACAGGGGGTACTGCAGGACTGCACTAATATGGTAGGATATAAAGGCAAAAATAAGGTCCAGGAAGATTATGCTTAGTAAATCAGGAATTCCATGATAGATAGTACACTTCAAGAGAGCCTTGAAGAGCTTCAACAACAAAGAGAAGTCAGTATACTCAATAATACTTTGTGTGCCCATGAACAAAGACATAGGGAACGACATGAGGCCCTTTTGTCAATAATGGAGCAGATACTTTTAGCTACTAATCAAACGAAGTCTTCCGTTGATAAGTTGCTGAATTCAACTACTCAAACCCAGGCTTCTATTGACAAATTGGTGGAATCTAATGCTCAACTTATGGCACAATTTTCTCAGCTCATGCAGTTGCAAATGGCATCAAGAGAAGCTAATGAGAAGGCTTGTTCAAACAGTGGCCCTTCAGTCCCACTTCAGCCATCTATCCAAAATGGTCATGGAAATGGGATTATTGGAAGAAGAGGCATTCCAAATAGTCAGTATGAAGTAGGAGAGGCTTCATAGAGGCATGATGACTATTTGGGTAGTTTGAATGGGGCCAATACTCAAGCTTTTGGACTGCATACTCAAAATTCTAGGGGTACTCTACCAACAGGAAGATTACATAGTAATTCTCAGCCACCTGTTGGAAGATTTCCATCTCAATTTGGAGGCTCCGTACTTGGTAATCCTGATCAGCCAATTTTGGGATAGCAACCCTTTCATGAAAGGGAGTTTAAGGACAAAATTATTTTAGCCAAATTTAATGGTCAGTCATCTTCACCATCTGATTTAGAGGAATGG
This sequence comes from Lygodium microphyllum, assembly GCF_053477565.2. Lineage (NCBI taxonomy): Eukaryota > Viridiplantae > Streptophyta > Polypodiopsida > Schizaeales > Lygodiaceae > Lygodium > Lygodium microphyllum. Next base: position 130,513,479 of record NC_141138.1, read on the forward strand.
ACCTCTAAGATGGAGTCCTACTTTGATATATACCGTAAAACTGATGACATGAAGATTCACTTTGCTTCCTTGCATCTGGAGGGATTTGCCCATACTTGGTGGAGGTATATCAAGAAAGAAAATATACTTGTAGAGAATTGGGAAGCTTTCAAGCCACTTATGGCTGAAGTCTTTGTTTCGCCTCTTGAGAAAGAGAAGTTAGCACGGAGATGGTATGGTTTGGAACAAAGGGACCTAAGTGTAAGAGAGTATACAAACCAATTCCTCAACCTGACCATGTATGTGGAAAGCATCAGTAATGAGGCTAAGCTTCACAAGTTTATGTATGGTCTGGAGCCATCTTTATCAACTGATGTTATGGCACAAAATCCTACTTCACTTTTTAAGGCTATTGAGCTTGCGGAGCGTTATGGAAGGAAGTATAGAAAAGAATCTTCATTTCAGCTTGGTTTTGGACAGCCAATGACTGTTTTAAAGCAAGGACAAGTTGGTAATACTTATGGCAGTAATCATGTGCCCAATGGGAGCTTACGGGTACCAACTTATCCTCCATTCAATGCTTCTAGGCGTCAAAGTAATTTCAGGATAGCAAACAGTCCAAAAGTTGATCTCAAACAGGGGGACAGCAAGCCTAAGTCCATTTCAGCTAATACAAATCCCAAATCTATTCCTGTGGATCTTACCAAAGAAAGGAAGGACAAAGGCTTATGTTTCAAGTGTGGGGAAAAGTATGCACCTGATCATGCTTCAAAGTGTGTATACAAAAATGTCAAACCTAAGCTTCAGAGTATATTGGTTTTTGAGAATTTTGAAGATGACATAGATGAAGCTAATGCAGTGGCATTTAATGCTGAAAATGAAGATCTTGAGGAGGAAGTTGGACAAGAGTATTTTTATGATCTAGCCGACTCTTTTCCTTTTGATCCAGGTGGAAGTGTTCCATTTGACCCTGGCGGATCTTGTGATGAGTCGCTTGCTACCACTAATTGTTCTATCTCTATGGATGCTTGGACAGGATCTAAGAGCCCTAATACACTTCGTATGAAGGGAAGCATTTGTGAAAAGCCAATGTTCATCCTGATAGATAGTGGCAGTACTCATAGTTTTGTGAATAAGTCCATCATGGACAAGCTAAATTGTGTTCAGCCCATTAGAGTTCAAGTGGCTAATGGTGAAGAAAAAATCAGCACACAAATTTTTCCGCAAGTTTCTTTACAGTTGGCTGAAAATTTTGAAGCCAAGGTAAACCTGATCACTCTGGAAATGGGGCCTATAGATATTGTACTCGGTTGTGATTGGTTGATGACATTAGGTAGGATCACTATGGATTTCTCACAGTTATATATGGAGTTTATCTCCAATGGATAGCTTATCCATTTACAGGGGATTCCTAGTAGATCAGATTTTCAGCTTATCACCATCCAACAACTCAAAAGAGAGTACAAGAAGCGCTCACAAATATTTGTTTTGCATTTGAATAAAGAAACATAGGATCAGTCCAATAATTCAGTAAACCATCCAGCCTTGACAGCTCTTCTTGAGGAGTATAGAGATCTGTTTGAAGTACCTACTTCATTGCCTCCTAAGAGAGCAGTGGATCACCCCGTTGATTTGGAGCCCAAGTCAAATACAATCAATAAGCCACCTTACAGATAATCTAAGTGTGAATGAGAGGAAGTAGCCAAGCAAATCAAAGAACTTCTTGAAATGGGATTTATTGAACCTAGTTCTTCACCTTACGCATCTCCAGTCCTGTTAGTCAAAAAGAAAGATGGATCTTTCAGAATGTGCATTGACTACAGGGATCTCAATAAGATCACAGTGAAGAACAGGTATCCTATACCCAGGATTGATGATTTGCTTGATGAGCTTAAGGGGGCTCGATTCTTTACGAAGATTGATTTGAGATCAGGGTATTATCAGATTCGCATGCGAGAGGGTGATGAAGTCAAGACTGCTTTCAGGACTGATCGTGGGCTCTATCATTTCTTAGTGATGCCATTTGGGCTTACAAACGCTCTAGCTACCTTCCAAAGCCTGATGAATAAGATTTTACAAACTTTCCTCTTTCAGTTTGTCTTGGTGTTCTTTTATGACATCTTGATCTATAACAAGACTTCACAGGATCACTTTGCATATATGAGGAAGGTTTTTGATGTATTGAGACATCATAGGCTTTTTGCTAAGGAGAAGAAGTGCTCTTTCATGTAGACTAAAGTGGAATACTTGGACATATTGTCTGTGAAAAAGGAATACAGGCTGATCCCAAGAAGGTGTAATGCATAAGAGATTGGCCAACGCCTACTACTACTACCTCTCTTAGAGGATTCCTTGGTTTATCTTCATTCTACCGCCGATTTATTAAGCATTATGCGGCAATTGCAGCTCCTTTGAGTGACTGATAGGTTGAAGAAGGAGGCTTTCTTTTGGGATGCTCTAGCAGATAACAGCTTCAACCAGTTAAAGGAACTCCTTACCTCTGCTCCTATCTTAGTATGCCCGGATTTCTCCAAAGAGTTTACTATATAGTGTGATGCTAGTGGCCGTGGCATTGGGGCTGCTTTGCTTCAGGAGCATGGAGTAATTGCATTTGAGAGCAGTAAGCTTACAGATAAGGAAATGGCCATGAATGTTTATGACCAAGAGATGTTGGCTATCTTGCATGCGATCAAGAAGTGGCACCATTACTTATATGGCAGCTGATTCAGAGTACATAGTGATCACAGGGTACTCAAGTATTTCCTTACTCAGTCAAATCTCACTCCAAAGCAACGTCATTGGGTAGCTGCATTACAGAATTATGATTTTGACATCACTCATACAAGGGGCAAAGATAATATAGTGGCTGATTCTCTTTCTCGTATGTGGGCCTACAAAGTCTCAGCTATGACATAATTACATAATGATTGGATTGAAGAATTACAAGAGGCCTATCTTTTAGATGAGGAATTCAGCCAAATCTTTCAGAAATTACAGCAAGGTCTTATGGAAGAAAACTCGCATTACCAGCTTAAAAATGGTCTTATTTGGTGGAAAGGCAAGATTGTTATTCCCTCTACTTCTTCTTTTAAGCGAGAAATTATGGAGAAGTTACATTCTTCGCCTCTAGCTGGACACTTAGAAGTTTTCAAGACCTATGACAGGATCAGTAAAAGCTTTTATTGGAAAGGACTGTGGAAAGATGTCAAGGACTTTGTTATGAAGTGTATACCTTGTTAGCAAAATAAGGACAGCACCCATAAGCCAGGAGGTTTGTTACAGCCATTGCCTATTCCTACGGGTAAATGGACTCATATTACTATGGATTTCATTACTGGCTTACCTACTACCAAGAAGGGATGGAATAGTATTTATGTGGTGGTAGACAAACTCACCAAGGCAGCTCATTTTATTCCAACCAAGATTCAGTTTACTACTTCTCAAGTGGCCAACCAGTTTATGGAGCATATTTTTAGAATACATGGATTACCGCAGGTGATTGTCCATGATAGAGACTCAAAATTTATGAGTAACTTTTGGCAGGCGGTATTTACATCTATGGGCACTAAATTGGCTCCATCTGTGGCTTATCATCCTCAAACTGATGGATAGACAGAGAGAGTTAATAAATGGTTGGAGACTTATCTTCACCATTTTTGCTATGATGTCCAAACCTCATGGGATTCTTGGTTACACTTGGCTGAGTTTGCTTATAACAATTCCACTCATGCGAGCATAGGAGTTTCACCCTTTGAGGCTTTGTATAGTTACAAGGTGCCCTTATCCACAGTCATCTTTAATGAAATGATCAATCCTCATGGGAAGGAGGAGTTGGAAAGAATACAGACCCTTCTTCAGCAATGCAAGGTGAATTTAAGGAAGGATCAAGATCAAATGAAGATGTATGCTGATGAGAAGAGGAGGCCTTTAGAGTTCCAAGAAGGAGAAATGGTTTTGTTGAAGGTGCCCAAATCCAAGTACTCTACGTTAAAAAATGGATCTAGTAATAAGCTTGCTCACAGGTTTTATGGCCCTTACTGGATCCTCAAGCGAATTGGAGATTTGCCATACAAACTAGAGCTTCCCTCTTCTACAAAGATTCATAATGTCTTCCATGTTAGTCAGCTCAAGCCCTATTATGGTGATCCAGTGGATATAGTTGGTGAGCTGCCACCCATTGATGAAGATGGTCTTATTCAGTACATCCCAGAGGCTATTATAGGTCAGCGTGAAAAGAAGCTTCGATCACGTTCTATTGTGGAATATTTGATCAAATGGAGAGGTTTACCACACCTGAAGAGGCTTCTTGGAGACCTAATTTTATATTGGATGAGTATCCATACTTGAGGGAGACATTGGTGGCTGAAGCCTATTGCTTATGGAGCTAGTAATGATGCAGACTGGTTCAGGATAGCACGCTGTTTTAGAATAGTTTTTATCGTGCCTAATTTTCAAAGGTAAGCTATCTATATGGGCTTAAAGTACTCTTCAAGAGCTTCGTTTTGATATATGGTACGTCCCATTTGGACACTCCTATCAAAAGTTATGGTAGATTTGGTCCAGCAGGGTCTGTTTACTCAGTAAGCTATCTACTTTGTTTCGGGATTATTTGTTGAAGACTTTATGGCTCCATTTGCTTCTGAACTATTCCAAATCCTGTATATAGCTGGGACTTACTTCCGTTCTTCAATTTCAGCTCATGTAGTGATCGTATTTTATTCAATTCTCATTTGTAAAGCTGTAAAAACAAAATAGTACTCTGTTCTATCCATCTTTTTCTAGACGTTATCAGGTTTGTTTTTTAGGACAAAAACTTTTGGGAAAGGATGGATTGTAAGAAGCTGGGAATAACAAATTAGTGTAATAACATTGATATTATGCCATGTCACAGTGACATTGGTATAAAAGGAAAGGAGATGTAATTTTTCACATCTTCTTGACACAATAATACAATTACAGACTTTCTCTCCCTTCTTGCTCACAGCTTCTATGGCTTCCCCTTCTTTCTCTCTCTAAATCTAGTCTTTCTCTCTCCTCATCACTCTTCTTCTCTCTCTTCCTGCAGTCTTTCTCTCTCTTCTGCAGTCTTCTCTCTTCTCTTTCTCTCTCCCTAGTTCTCTCTCTGACACTTTCACCTTCTTGATGGCTTCGAGTTTGCGCTTTGGGTTGGGGTACTCCCTGACCTTAGCACTTCCCTTTTTAGCCATCTGTGGAGCCGAGTTTCTTCCTATGCGTCAATGACTTTCCTTCCAACCAACAGTGTTGTGGCACTTTTGGTTTTGAGGGTGACCTTAGCGTCTGGTCTTCTCTTCCTTCATCTTCGGCTCTTCTTTCCAACTGAGGTTGCGTCAAAGTTGCTAAGCCCTGGCAATGATATGCTGGCCTACTTTGTCTATGCGCAGGTCATGACATGCAATGGGAGAGGCGTGGCCTCCCCATCGAGTGTCTCGACACCAAACAACCCCAATGTAACCAATGGCTTGTTTGCTGAACCAGAAGATGGCCTCCACCTAGGGCAATCGACAAAGAGATGAGTGATTCCACACTCAGCGCATCCCAGGTCAGCCTTATCTCTATTTGCTTGCTCCCTCTCAGGGCAACGTGAAGAAATGTGTCTTGGGTGACCACAAGTCCAAGACACGATTGGCTCTTAGGTCTGTGCTCCTAGTCCTCTACCTCTCCCTCTTCCTAACACCATCACTGGTACTTGTCGATAGTCCATAAGGATTTCCTTTCCTTCCTTATCGTACGACATGTATGGGTTTATATAAGGCTCATCCACATAGTGGACTAGAGCATCACTCAGTGGGTGGGTCACATAGGGTCCGGGTGGTCTAGGGATACCTGTAGGATTTATTTCCATCCTAGGGATGGGTGGCTTGGCATCATTAGGTGCCGGGAGAGCCAATGGGGCTCCCCTTCCAAAGAAGTTTGGTGGCTTGTTCGCAAGGTAGGATTGACCGTAAGGCTGCGGGTATGGGAGCCTCCGCCGAGGTAATCGACAATGCATGGTGTCATGGCCGAATCTACCACAATTAGTGCAAGTTCGTGACCTAGGTTCCTGACACTCAACTGGCAAGTGGTTTCCACCACAATGCACGCATTGGACGTGTGGGTGCATTGGCCATCTTATTATGTCCTGCAGTTTGGCTATGTCCATCCTAATCTCTGCTAGCTCTTATCCCAGATCAATGCCCTTCCCTTTGTCCTATGCACTTGGGTCTTCTCTGTCACTCAGAATTGAGACCCTCTCGAAACTCCTGGCACTAGACTCTTCTCGATCTGAGCCTCTGGAGCCTCTTTCCTTGAGCTAGTCATCCACTCTAATAGCTTCTTCAAATACCCTTGCCAGTGCATCTCGTTGTAAGCTCGAGTTGCCGGCCAAGGCTTTGTAAAGCTCTTCACTTCGTATTCCGTTAATGAATACTGTGGATATCACTCTTTCGATTGGTCCCTTGCCCAAGGAGATTCTCTTGAAGAGGCTCCTCACATGGGTTACATAATCTCAAATATCCTCTTTCTCTCACTACTTGGCATTCATGAGTCGCACTAGCAGGTTATCGGAGTACCTAGGTTCAAAAAATCTCTTAATAAAGAGATTTTTCAAGCCATTGAAATTGGCATGCTTTACAGCATCCAAACTCATGTACCATGTCCAGCCCTTGTCGCCTAAGAGTCCAAAAGCTTGGGAGTGTTGAATAGGATCGGTGACACCGTTGGCCTCGCAGACCTCCTCAAGCTGTTCCACAAAGCTATACGGGTCGTCGTTTGCTTGGTATTTGTCCAGCTGCTTCGCCACCACATGAATTTTCGATTGGCTCTTAGAGCCTTGGTTAACCCCTAACCCCACTAGTAGCAATGTTGCTAATGCTGCAATGCTTTGCTCTATGGCCGTGTTATCTAGTAGCCACTTCATCTCAAAAGCTCAGTGTGAGGTCTCCTTCTAGCGCTCTCATGCTCTCTGACCAATTTGTGCCTGCTAAGGATAGCACTCTTTGGATCCCTCGCATTTCCATGCTCTGGCATAAGCTCCTAGTTTATTGATCATGGTTGTATGTGATTAGGCCTTGCAAAGCCCTGTGTGCGAGCTTCCTCTCCTCCTCAAGGTCCGCTATGATGTCCTCTATCGGTCTACTATGGTGTTCTAGCCATGTTTGAGCATCGTATTTGTTCACTAACTGTTGGACAGCCTCATGAAAATTCCCTAGGTCAAGTTCTTCATTGCTTCTATGGCCTGAGCTGCCCTCTTCCATATCCAAGGCTTCCTGTTCTGTCAAGTTGTCGATCAAGTTGATAAGGCTGGGAAGATCCACTTCCACAATAGTGTATGTCCTTGTTGTGTCCATTTTTTCAATTGTATTCCTCGCTTGGACCTACTTTTGAGGATTCAATCACCCTTCTATGTTCTTGGGTCTCCTTCTACTGCTAGGTTCCTTTAAGGTTTTATGTCTGAGTGAATTCCTTGTTAATTTGCAACCAATCCTCAACTTACCCTGACTCCGTGCGTGTGTGTGTGTGGGTGTACTCTTTTCAGTACACTGTGCATGCTCTTTGCTTTCCTTAATTGTGTTTTGGGTGATGGAAATCAGTGTGAGTGAGAAAACCAAGTGTGTGCAGCTCTAGCGCTCTTGTCCATGGGTCGCGGCTAGATAGGGTTGTGTGTTTTGTTTATAGCTGTCCTCACCGGCTTCTAGGGTTTTTTGCCGCACTATTCTGTTCAGCTTGTCAAGGTCAAGTTGGGGTCTTACAACCAGCCCACAGCACCATACACAATTCTAGACCCTTTGGGCACAATTTCTAGGTCTGTAACTACGTGTGAGGTGTGAGGTCAGTTCTTCCGGCACGAGTCACGCTTCTCGTTGGCCGGTGTTTGTCAAATTTCTAGATTTTCTTTCTCAGGCTATGTCCAATTTTGAAAATCGGACGTCTGATGTACCAATGTCCAATTCTAGAAATCGGTCGAGTCCGATTGTCACAATCAGACAAGGTGTGTCTGATCGGACGGCTTGAGTTGGTCCGATTGGGTTATGTCTGATTCTCGGAATCAGACAGGGGTGCTTGGTCCAATTTGAATGTGTGTCCGATGATCAAATAAGATACTGGGTCTGATTCTTTGGTCCGATTATTACAATCGGATGATCGAGTGTCCGATCGGACGGAAGTAGTGTGTCCAGCATCTGATTCTCGGAATCGGATGAAGGTGGTGTGTCCGATTAGGAAGTGGTCCGATTTGGAGTTGGTCTGATTTTCAAAATTGGATGGGTATGTCCAATCAAACTGCATGGGCTTTTCTGAGCCCAATTTTAGGAATCAGACCGATCACTGGGTCCGATTCTGGGAATCGAACACTGTGAAAAACGTCTGATTCTGCCTGCCAAAAATGTGCGCCGATCGTGTTTTGCCAAAAATCTTCACTCTAATGTTTCTACTACCTCCAAGAACCTCCAAGAATCAAGCAAGGGTGTAGGCTAAGGGCATTCTATACGTGAATCTCGTTGAAAGCTCCAATACACTCCGATCATAGACTTGTGACCTGCAAGCTCTCTTTTCTCCTTTTTTCTCTCTCTCTCTCTCACAAAGCCAAGACTGCAAAAGAGGTTTTCCCTAGTCGCCCAGGACCTTAAACCCTTGCTCGCCAGCACCTTAGCCTTCCCAATCACTCCACTTGTGACTTCGAGACATCTGAGCACTCTTTTTTTCCCATTTTTCCCTGTTATTGCCCTATTCAAGACCATTTTACAGCAGTGAACCTTAAGCTTCCCACTATGATTTCTCCCTCCTATCCTACTCTAAATGCGACAAAAATCAAAAGCAAAGTACTAAATTGATTTCTCCTACTCAACTAATCATCAAAAACCAAAAATACTTACTTGTAGCACGGATTAAAAACCCAAAACCTCCTATCTATCTCAAGCTTTGGGTTCGGGGATGAAACCCTTACTTTGATGCTCGATTTGAAATGCACAAGCACTCAAGCTCGAATCCGTTGGCCCCGGCAAAACGGAACCAAAATGTAGAGGCAACTGCCAAGACCCACGAATCGCATATTGTTCAAGCATTTCAAGCGAGCACTAATGGCTACCTCTCACATAGCTAACGCGCTATCCCTCTCTATGAGTGTAGTGAGCTTACCTTAATGCCCGATTGAGTTGCTTCTTCTCTCAAGCACTTCGATAACTCCACGATTCGTGATGCACGCTCAAGAATCCTCAAGCCTCTTCCTCCAAGCTCCATCCTCCATATCCACATGCAAGATGAGAGAAAAGAAGAGAAGAAGAAGAAGAGATGAGGTCCTCTTGCCTCTGAGAAGGCTCACCAAGCTCAAAGTTACTATTGGGAATACCCATTCTTCCTAAAAGGCCCTTAGAATTTGCATTAACTTATGGAAAGGTGGTTCTTTTAGCATGTACATGTGATCGATCTTCTTGCTCTTTTCCTTTCAGTTGAATCTTCAACCACTTAGAGAAATTTGAATTAAGTGTTTCCATAGTGGCTCTCATTTGACATATTTCCTTCATCATCTCAACATGATTTTTTGTGTTTGCTCCTATACTTGCAAGTACAGCCTCCTGTCTTTCCAAAATAGCCTCATGTCTTTGATCATGCCTTGTCTCATGCCTACATAGAGTGTCATTAAGAGCACTGAGGCTTCCAATGTCATGAGGATACTCCTTGTAATCCATTTTAGGGTTGTTCTCATTCCTTGGTTCTCGTGCATCCTTCATTTTTTACTGAACATCTTCATTGGCCTTGGTTTTCCCCCTATTCACTGCCATGGTTAGGTGTAGTCCCGTTAGACCACCTGTCAATGTTTTGCCCGTAACTTGAGCTAGGAAGCTCCAATTGACCTGCCTTTTGGTTCAAATGGAAGCCAAGGATGCCCTCTTTAAGGTGAGCATAAGCATGTGTTTTCACATTTTATATAAAAAATTTAGTAATAAGAAAAGTGATGTTATACTGTGCAGTCCAGCACCCTATCTACACCTGTAGGAAGCATGTTTTGACTTGTAAGTACCTTGTAGAGTCCAAATAGAGCTCCCAAACTGATCAAGGCCCTTATTCAAACCTATGGGCACTTTGCAAGACCTGCATCTCAATTCCTAGAAGTAGGTATACTTCTGTAAATGCAAGAAAATCACTTACAACACCCTGTGGAGGTCAAGAAAGGGGTTGCAAGGGATCAACTTGTCAATGCATGACTGAAGGGTCATCCCACATGGCATGATACAATTCCCAATCATCCAAATTCACTATTTGCAACCTTATTCTAGAATTGAGCATGTCGTAAGTATCTCTTAGCATAATTCCCCATGCATAGGCATCTCCCATACATTCCAAGCATTATATTCACTGCCATTGACTGCATATGTATTCTCATGTCTGCAAATACATCCTCAATAGTATTTTTCCATATATTTGCAATCAAGAATACATCCATACATCAGCAAATACATCTCATACATCAGTGCCAAGTCAATATATTAGTTCTTCAAGAGGGTACCTACACTTGCAAGCAAACTTTGGGTTCCGGATCACCGGTGAGCAAAGTTCCTCCCAGGCCGGGTTGTACACCCCTTCAAAGTCTTTGATGGAAAGAGGGGGTCACCCCTCTTTTGTCTTGCCACCTCGCCTGGCATCAGGCTTTTCCTCACCCATAATATACATGGCAAATATTTATTAATTAAACACCCAACATGAGATGCATTTGGAAGTAGGAATTGAAACTTTTCATGAAATGCATGGAATGGAAAATTGGGATCAAGGGTAGGGGCTTACCAAGCATTGATTCACTGTTGCCTTACCCTTATACAATGGATTTTTTTTATGATTTAAGTGGCTCAGTCAAGAAACAACAACTCAATTAGTTAAGGTAAGCAGAAGCAATAATCCTCAATGAGTTTCAGCATGAATTTACCCATTCTAATGCAATGAGAGTGAAGCAAAATGACTGTGAAGAATTGGATTGGTTGATTTCAAATGCAGCAGTGCCCATTTTGTCAGACCCTTGTGCTTCCAACTTTTTCTATTTATACTACCACCCTTAACAATCTCATTTTCCACTACAAGAGCCTTCTATTTCATATGGACCAATGGTTGAGGCAAGAAGGTTGAAACCTTTAATTAAGTGTATGCATGAAGGTGCATCAGATATTCAGTTCTAGATTTGACATTCAGAGAGCTGACTGCTTGCAACAAGCCCATCCATCAAGCCACACTCCAACACTTGCAAAGAATTGAAAGAAAGATCATCAACTATAGAATGCTGTAAAGGTCCAAATCTCTCAACTGAGAGGGCATCTACTATAGAAAATGGGGCCATCTCATCAATGCTGGAAGCATCAAGATTAACAACAATCCTTTCATTGCAAATTTCAACTTCTCTAACAGTTGTATCCTCCTTCTCAGAATCGCATTGGTTGTAAACTTCTCATAAATTCTGCCCTTCTTGCTACAGAAAGGAACCTGCATAAAGATCACAACCTTTGTGCTACAAAAGCATACTTCACAAGCATGAACTTTCAAGACTTGGAAATCGTTCTCTCTTCAATGGCGATGAAGCAAGAACTCCTTGGAAAGCCTGGCCAAGGTGTAAGCTTTTGGCAGAGCAGCAGCAAAATGGACCTGCATCTGCACACTTCTAAAAATGGGAATGTCAATAGCTCATCTGGCTATACACATAAGAATATTGCCCCGTCTCACAGGACCAGAGCTGCAAGTGGGGGTCTTTTGACAAAGGAAGAATAACATCAGAAGATCGGATGGCATCTGCGAGTGATGTGTTCACATTGGACTGTAGCAGCGGCATTGCTACACCTTCCATGGTGGACGCCGACTATCCTGATGCAGAGAGCCAAAAGTCACCATAATCCCAATCAACAGATCCAAGCTATTTGTCTCTCAAAGCACAATTATCCTACATGTTTAACACCATCTCTGCCAATTCTCACACTAGGCCCACCGCTAGGATAGCTACATGACCATTGTGCAACTTAAGAAAATGTATGCTTATGCAATCAATGAATATTGTGCTCAAATATTCAATGTTCAAAAGAAGAAATGCAATGGAAATCATGCTATTCATGTCAAAGCATTCAATGTTATCAAATGAACTATTATTGCATTAAATGAGTTGTACATATGTCATGCTCTATGCCTAATGCATATGTGCACACACAAATTCCTTAATTATGTTCCTTTACACTTGAAACCTCGCCCCTCTTGATAACAGTTTAGAACTCAACTCTACTCCTAACCTTGCAACACTCTTGATGAAGGTATTGAGCATTAGAAACCCTTCTCTTGGCTATATTAGTACTTCACAGCCCTCATCTCACCAACCACTCACTCTCTCAATTCATAATTCCTGACTAGTGGTAGGTATCTCAAACTCATGTGCAAGAAGTTATGTGCTCAATGATGGTGTACCATCATGTGCATGTGCATCTAGGATTTTTAAGTATAGCCTTCATGGGCCTCATGTCGTGCAGTGCACAAGAAAAGGTGCAAATAAGTGCATCATATCAATGGCATGAAAGTAGTTGCTCAATTGGGGTATAAGAAAACCCGGAGCAGTACCCAAAATATCGCACAGTGTAGTGCCCATGTCCCTTGTCCCCAATTATGTGCAATAGTTTAGGGTTTAGTATACTAATCTCATCCTTATGTCGCCTTGGTCTTTGCATCCATCTCTTTCAACTCTCCTATACAAACACTCAAACTAGACCCAAAAAGTTATATATTGTATGATATTCAAATTAAAGGCATGGTCCCAACTCCTAGCATGAAAGAAGGTTAGGTTTTATTGAAATATGAAAAGACAAGAAAGCAACAATTGAAGTCTTATACAAGGTTGTAAAACTTGGCAATCCAATGCAAACTTAGGGGTTTTTTAAGATTTTTCAAAAGCATGTCACAATGTGACAAATGGCACCTAAGAGAAGCACCTTAGGTTTAAAACACATAACCACAATGACATTTGTAACTCCAACTACTAAACGAGCCTCCCAAGTGCCTTCATGTGGATTTAAAGGAATTGTTTACTTTGTAGATAAAGCATATAATTCAATGATTAAGGTGATAATAATATTTACAATAGTTTTATAATATCCATGAGAAAATGTTTGTGCATGAAAAAATGTTGCATTTCTTGAAGGAGAACTTTTGATTTTATTTGTATTGGAATAAATGAGAGGACTCAAGATTTGTCATCTTTATATGTGAACTTGCAACCTAGGTATAGGGGAATATCTATGTATTATCTTATGACTAATTGGATTCTTAAAACAACCACATCATGAAATGTTTTAACTCTTGTACATTACTTAGAAGAATGGTTGCCATGTTTATTTACCAAGTTCTAAAGAAACATGAAACTTGTCTAGAAATGGATTAGTTTTCTAGGTGGATTACTCAAGGGAATGGTTTCCATGTTTTTTTATCAAGTTCTAAAGAAACATTAGACTTTTCTTAGAAATGGATTAGTTTTCTAGGTGGAATTTAGACATAGTTGCCTTGGTAATGATTCAAAGGAATGATTCCCTAGGAGAGAGTAGCTATTTTCCTTTATTTTCTTTTATAACATTGAGAATCCGCTAAAAGGGGGAGTGTTACACTCATTCCAAGGACTTGTCAGAAGAGGTTTTAATGCACAAGTGGATCACCTTTATGATCACACCATGGAGATGCTAGTAAAGGCAAGAGACTAGAACTTTCCAAAATTCGAGTGATGAGAAGGCCACCATGGATGTAAGCTTTGCATCAAGGAGAATATGGACACCCTTAGGTTGGTGGTTCCTAGGATGGAGATAGAAACCTCCATGGCCTAATTTCTATAGAGGTTGAAAGACAACATTCTAGATAAAGGGTGGATTATATTGATTTATATCCCATGGAGTTGTAGGTGTCCAAGTGCTCTGGATACATATCTTACTATAAGGGGATGAAACCCAATTTTCCATTGTACCTTGGAGAAGATTTTGTGTTTGTAGCTTATTTTTAAAAGACTTTTCGGTATTTTCTTTTGAATATGTGCTTAATATTTCTTAATACTTCATGAAGGAACATGTATAGTTCATCCAATGGGTAAGCGTCATGAAACCCTCTAACATCATCAGACCCCACCATGAATACTTATGCATGTCTCCCCCCACCCACCCCACAATCGGCTTTAAAAAATGAGTCAAAGGATAATTCAAGGTACATATAAAGTTTGACTCCATAAACTCTTTGATCATAGTATGTAAGTCCATGTTGCATCAAGTTTCCCCCATGGATAACTTGATGCTTGTTGATTTTGTATCATGTATCAAAGATTGGATATTCAATGTTGGTATGTCTTATAGACTATCCTAATTCAAAGGATGTCATTCCTATGTAAAAAACCCATCAATGGTGGCTCATTTGTAACAAAACCAATAAATGTATCCATATAGACATATTGACTCTCGAGCAATGGTGAATGATGCCACAACATGAAATATTAAAGAGAGACACCAATGTAAAAGATCAAAATTCAAAAAGATCTAAGGAGCAAATAGAATTACAAGAATGTGAATCCCAAACTCAAATTTACATTTATACAAGAAGGCACAATTACTCAAGAACTACTTTGGCAAAGAGTAGCATGACACACAAAAAAGAAAGAATACAAGATGAATAGAGTATTACATGACAAACCCACAACTCAAGATCCAATCATCCCAATCCCGCAAAAACTGATATAATTTTACCAAACAAGGCTAAAGCTATGAGCTCTTAATCATTTGATACACTGAACTTGCACATATTGCACTCTTTGCTCTAAAACCATTCAAATGAGTAATAAGAGCCTCTGATTTGTGGTATCCCTAGCACCTCCTTTTCTTACCATGTCTCTTGCTTCCTATTGCACACCTAGCTTACAACCACCATTCCACTTCTTGGGTACTCCTCCATAACCGACCATTGCATAGTTCATCCAATGGCTAAGTGTTGTGAAACCCTCTAGCATCATCACACTACTTTCTTAGCACAATTTTGTTTAGCATAACCTGATGTCAAAAGATTCCAAAAATATCACAAGCAAAAATTCAATCCAACACAATATATGCTTCATCAAGCGAGCTAGACATCACATAATGTCCACAATCTGTTGCAAATTGAAGCATTCTATCTCTGATGATGATGTCATGACCCCATCATTAATGCTTATGCATGTCCCTCCCCCCCAATCGGATTTTTAAAATGAGTCAAAAGATAAATCAAGGTGCACATAATTTTGACTCCATAAACTCTTTGATCATAGTACATAAGTCTATGTTGTAGCAAGTTTCCCTTGTGGATATAACTCAATGTTGGTTGTTGTTGTTGTTGTTGTATCATGTGTCAAAGCTTGGATATTCAATGTTGATTTTCTATTATAGACTAGATCCTAAGTCAAAGGATATCATTGTTAAAAACCCATCATTTGTGGCTCATTTGTAGTGAAACCATGCACACCTAGCTTACAACCAGCATTCCACTTCTTGGTTACTCCTCCTAAACCCACCACCATGTAGTTGGTCTGATGCTAAGCCTCATGAAACCCTCTAACAACATCGCATTTCTTCCTTAGCACAATTGTGTTTACATAACCTAGTGTCAATGCAATCCAAAAATATCACAAGGAAAAAGGCTATCTAACACAATCTATGCTTCAATAAGCAAGCTATCACACAATGTCTCACAAATTGAAGCATCCCAGCTCTGATGATAGTGTCAAGATCACACCATCAAGGCTTATGCATGTCCCCCCCCCACAAACCAGCTAAAAAAACGAGTCAAAAGATTATTTAAGTGCATGTTATTTCGACTCCACAAATTATTCGATCATATTGAATAAGTCCATGTTGTGGCAAGGCACCCCTTTTGGATATAACTTGTTGTGGGTTGATGTTGTATTGTGTGCCAAAGCTTGGATATTCAATGTTGATCTTGTGTTGCAGACTATCCTTAGTCAGAGGATATCATTTCTACATTAAAAACCCATCATTGATAGGTCATTTGTGATAAAACCAATCAAGTGCCCCATTCAAACATTTTAACTCTCAAGCAATGGTGCATGATGCAACAACTTGAAACATCAAGGAGAAATTCCAATGTAAAATATCAAAATGTGAAAAGATATTAGGAGCACAAAGAAATATTAGAATGTGAATTCCCAAAATTTGAACTATATTTATAAAATAAGGTGCAATTAATCAAGAACTACTTTGTCCAATAGAAATCTAACACAAAAAAGATAGAATAGAATATGAATAGAGTATGAAATGTCAAACCCACAACTCAAGGTCCAAGCCTCCCAATCCCCCAAAAACCAATACAATTTTCCCAAACAAAACTCAAAGCTATGAACTCTCAATTGTTTGATACACTCAAGTTGTACTTATTACACTCTTTGCTCTAGAACCCCATTCAAAGGAATAATAAGAGTCTCCAATTTGTGATCTCCCTAATGCCTCCTTCTTACCCTAGTTTTTGTTGCTTATTGTAGACCTAGCTTACAACCACCACTCCACTTCTTGGCTACTCCTTTGAAGCCCACCACTTCGAATAATGGCTGAGCATTGTGAAACCCTCTAACAACATCATGTTGCTTCCTAAGCACAATTGTGTTTAGTGTAACCTGATGGCAATGCAATCCAAAAATATGACAAGAAAAAAGAAATACTAACATAACATGAGCTTCAACAAGAAATCTAGAATTCACATAATGTCCACCATGTGTTGCAAATTGAAGGTTCTAATGACTATGTCACAACTACACCATGCTTATGCATATCCCCAAAAAAAGAAAAAACAGCCCAAGAAAACAAGTTAGAAGATAATTCAAGATGCATATAGTATGGACTCCATAAACTCTTCAATCATAGTGCATAAGTCCATGTTGTAGAGCAAGTCTCCCTTGTTGATATAATTTGATGTGGGTTGATGTTGTAGCAGGTGTCAAAGCTCGAATATTCAATGTTGATCTTGTGTTCCAACCTATCATATGTCAAAGGATATCACTTCTACATTCAAAATGCATCATTGATAGCTTATTTGTGACAAAACCAATAAATTGCTCCATATAGACATGTTGACTCTCGAGCAATGGTGAACGATACATAAGATGAAAGATCAAAGAGAGACGGCAATGTAAAAGATTGAAATGCAAAAAGATTTCAGGAGCACATGGAAATACATGAATAGAAATCCCAAACTCCAAACTATATTTATAAAAGAAGTCACAATTACTTAAGAACTACTTCGGCCAATAGGTAGCTTGACACAAAAAAATGATAGAGTACAAGATGAATAGAGTATCAAACCCACAACTCAAGATCCAAGCCTCTCAATCCCACTAAGACTAATAGAATTTTCCCAAAAAAGTCTAAAGCTATGAACTCTCAATGATTTGATACACTCATTGCACTTATTCCATTCCATTCCCTAGCACCTCCTTCTTATTATGTTTCTTGCTTCTTATCGCACACCTATCTTACAACCACCATTCCACTCTTGTGCTAATTCTTTGCAACCCACCATCGTGTAGTTTTTCCAATGGCTAAGCATCATAAAACCCTCTAGCAACATCACATTGCCTCCTTAGCACAACTGTGTATAGCATAACCCAGTGGCAATGCAATCCAAAAATATCACAATAAAAAATGCAATCTAACATAATATTTGCTTCAATGAGCAAATGACACAATGTCCACAATGTTTTGCAAATTGAAGCATCCTAGCGTTGATGATAATGTCAAGACCACACCAATAGGGCTTATGCATGTCCCCCCGCCCCAAGTAATAACAAACAAATGAGAATATAATTCAAGGTGCATATAATTTGGACTCCATAAACTCTTCCATCATAGTCCATAAGTCCATGTTGTAGCAAGTCTCCCTTCTCGGTATAACTTCAAGTGGGATGATGTTGTATGATGGTTCAAAGCTTGGACATTCAATGCTCATCTTGTGTTATAAATAATGTTGAGTCAGACGATATCAAAGGGTATGTTAAAAACCCGTCATTAATAGCTCATTTCTAGCAAAACCAATAAAATGCTCCATATAGACATGCTAAATTATGAGTAATCGTGAATGATGCAACAATAGGAGAGATTAAAAAGAGATGCCAATAGAAAATGTCAAAGTGCAAAGATATATAAGGAGCACATGGAAATACAAGAATGTGAATCCCAAACTCAAAGTGTGAAGATATGTAAGGAGCACATAGAAAAACAAGAATGTGAATCCAAAACTCAAAATTGTATTTACAAAAGAAGGTGCAATTACTCAAGAATTACTTTGGCCAACAATAACTTGACACAAAAAAAGATAGAATACAATATGAATAGAGTATGAAATGTCAAACCCACAACTCAAGATCCAAGCCTCCCATTCCCAGAAAGAGCAATACGATTTTCCCAAACAAAACTCAAGCTATGAGTTCTCGATCATTTGATACACTCACGTTATACTTATTGCACTTCTTGTTTTAGAACCCCATTCAAAGAAATAATAAGAGTCTTTGATTTTTGGTCTCTCTAGCACCTTCTTACCCTAGTTATGTGTAGTTGGTCTAATGGCTAAGCATCACGAAACCCTCTAACATCACATTGAATCCTTAGCACAATTGTGGTTAGCATAGCCCGATGGCAATGCATCCAAAAATATCACAAGCATAATGGCAATCCACCAATCTATGCATCAACAAGCAAGCTAGAGTTCACATAATGTCCACAATGTCTTGCAAATTGAAGCACCCTAGCTCTGGTAATGATGTCACAACAACATCATTAAGGTTGATGTATATCCATTGCCCCCACAAATCGACCAAAGGAAAAAAAGCCTAAAGATAATTCAAGATGCATACAATTTGGACTCCATAAACTCTTCCATCATAGTGCATAGGTTCATGTTATAGCATGTATCCCTTGTGGATATAAATTGATGTGGGTTGATATTGTATCATGTGTCAAAGATTGGATATTCAATATTGATCTTGTGTTGCAGATTATCCAGAGTAAAAGGATATAATGCCTATGTTAAAAACCATCATTGACAGCTGATTTGCTACTAAGCCAATTGATTCCTCCATATAGATTTGTTTATTCTCAAGCAATGGTGAATGATGCAACAACATGAAATATCAAAGAGAGACGATAGCGTAAAAGATCAAAATGAAAAAGATCTAAGGAGAACATATAAATACAAGAATGTGAATCCTAAGATCAAAACTATATTTATAAAAGAAGGCACAATTACTCAATAACTACTTTGTCCAACAATAATCTAACACCAAAAACAAAATACTCTTTGCACACCTAGCTTATAACCACACTTCCACTTCTTGGCTACTCCTTGGAGTCCACCACTGTGTAGTTAGTCTCATGGCTAAGCATCATGAAACCCTTTGACAACATGACACTGCTTCCTTGGTACAATTTAATTCAGCATAACCTGGTGGCAATGCAATCCAAAAATATCAAAAGGTAATCAAACAATATATGCTTCAACAAGCAAGCTAGACTTCACATAATGTCCATAATGTCTTGCAAATTGAAGCATCATAGCTCCGATGATGATGTCCCCACCTCACCATGAAGGCTTATGCATGACTTGCACCCCCACAACTAGGCAAAAGAAATGACTCAAAAGATAATTCAAGGTGCATATAATTTGGACTCCATAAACTCTTCAATCATAGTGCATAAGTCCATGTTGTAGCAAGTCTTCCTTCTGGATATAACTTGATGTGGGTTGATGTTGTATCATGTGTCAAAGCTTGGATATTCAACTTTGATGTTTTATTATAGACTGTAGTGAGTCAGAGGATAGCATTCCTACATTAAACACCCATCATTCATAGCTCATTTGTGATAAAACTAATAAACTCATCCATATAGACATGTTGGCTCTCGCATAGTTGGTGAATGATGCAACAACATGAAAGTTCAACATAGATGCCAATGTAAAATATCAAAATGCAAAAAGATTTAAGGAGAATGTAGAAATACAAGAATGTGAATCCCATACTCAAAACTATACTTATAAAATAAGGCACAATTACTCAAGAACTACTTTGGCCAAGAGTAGTCTGACACAAAAAAAGACAAAATACAAGATGAGTAAAGTATCAAATGTCAAACTCACAACTCAAGATCCAAGCCTCCGAATCCCACAAACCCCAATATAGTTTTACCCAACAAGACTCAAGCTATATGCTCTCAATCATTTGATACACTCAACTTGCACATATTGCACTCCTTGCTCTAGAACCCCATTCAACGGAGTAATAAGTGTTTGAATTGTGGTCTCCCTAGCACCTCCTTCTTACCATGGTTCTTGCTTCCTATTGCACACCTAGCTTACAACCACCATTCCACGTCTTGGATACTCCACCCACGCCCACCACCATGTAGTTGGTCCGATGCTAACATCATGAAACCCTCTAGCAACATCACGCTGCTTCCTTAGAACAATTGTGTTTTAGCATAACCTAGTGGCAATGCAATCCAAAAATATAAGCAAAAAGGAAATTTGACACAATCTATGCTTCAACAAGCAAACTAGACCTTCACATAATGACCACAATATGTTGCAAATTGGAGCATCCTAGCTTTAATGATGTCAAGACCACGCCATGAAGGCTTATACATATCCTCCCCCCCCCCCCCCCACCCCCCCCAAAAACAAGCCAAAAAATTTGAGTTTGATAATAATTCAAGGTGCATATAATTTGAACTCCATAAACTTGTTGATCATAGTGCATAGGTCCATGTTGTATCAAGTCTCCCTTGTGGATATAACTCGATGTGGGTTAATGTTGTATCATGTGTCAAAGCTTGGATATTCACTATTGATCTTCTGTTGGCATACTATACTAAGTCAAAGAATATCCTTCCTACGTTAAAACCCCATCATTGACAATTCATTTGTGGCAAAACCAATAAATTGCTCCATATAGACATGACTCTCAAGCAATGGTGAATTACATAAAATGTATTTGATTCGAAATCATAGGAAGTGTAGTTTGGTAGTTTTAGGGATTCAATCCTAGTCATCACCATCCATGCTACCCATGAGCGTGGGAACTTAGGTGACTAGGTGTTCCCTAGGTCTACCTTGCAAGCAAAGCATCCAGCCGCATCGCACACGAGGATTAACCTACTAGTTCTTCATGACCCATCTATGGTCTCTATCGACATTCTAGCATCAAGCTAAGATGGTCATCAAAACCAAGCGTCTACCCCTCTGCCCATAAAACATAGTCTCACACCGACCAGCTAAAACGGTGCTAAACAAATTGTAGGACTCGACCCTAGGATAGTCAGAATTTATAGCCCTTTTCTTTTTTTTGAGAAGCCACTCGACTAATAGTGTCCACCTAACCATATAATGGTTTCATCGGGGAGACCATCCACCAGCTTTCAATTTTCGGCATGTGTCATTCACATTATGGAACACCTAAGCAATGGTAGATTGCATTAGGCAATTTATTACAACTTGGGTGAAGAGCTTTTGGACCTGGTCCTGGGTATAGCACAATGTCTCAATCACATCTAGCTATCAAAGGCGCAAACGTCATTAGAATCATTTCCAAGTTTTAACTTCAATCAAAATCAATTAAGTAAAATAATTGAATAAACCACCCCTTTTCAAATAAGGATTAAGATAATTTTTTCAATGGAATCCCAATAATTTCATTCAAATAATAATTAGTTCACAACTTGAGTTTAATCTATATGCATATAAATGCACATTCTTAGCACCAATACACCTTGGCTAATTTTTTATTTACTTGGAAATTTAAAAAATGAAAGTTAAACTATTTAATTGCCATACTTGACTCAATTCTTTAAAAAGATAATTAAAGCATGTGTAATTCATAAATTAAGCATTTTTAAATAACTATTTTGCTAATATTACAAAAATATTGATATTACTTTCTAAGAGACTAGTAACGTCAAGGATCATTTTGGATCATTTAAAGAATTAATTTTTATATTTTCATATTTATTCACTAAATCATCTACTATTTTGAAGGAAGTTTGATTTTTACCTTTTAATCTAATTTACTTATAGCTTATTTTACTTATATAAGATTTTTTTTAAATTGACTAATGCCAATGCAAAAGATCGCAAAAGGATCTATGGAGCACATAGGAATACAAGAATGTGAATCCCATACTAAAATTTGTACTTAGAAAAGAAGGCACAATTACTCAAGAACTACTTTCGCCTAGAGTAACTTGACAATATAGAATACAATATAAATAGGGTATCAAATGTCAAACCCACAACTCAAGATCCAAGCAATCCCACAAAGACCAATCCAATTTTCCCAAACAAGACAAGCTCTGAACACTCAATCATGAAATATACTCAAGTTGCACTTATCGCACTCCTTTCTCTAGAACCCCATTCAAAGGAATACTAAAACTCCAATTTGTAATCTCCCTAGTACCTTCTTACCGTGGTTCTTGATTCTTATTGCACACCTAGCTTACAACCACCATTCTACTAGCGCCACCATTGAGTAGTTAGTCCAATAGCTAAGCATCATGAAACCCTAATAACATCACATTGCTTCCTTAGCACAATTGTGTTTAACATAACCCAGTGGCAATGAAATCCAAAATATCACAAAGCAAAAAGGCAATCTAACACAATCTATGCTTCGACAAGCAAGCTAGACATCACACAATCTCCACAATGTTTCACAAATTGAAGCATCCTAGCTCTAATGACAATGTCAAGACCACACCATCAAGGCTTATGCATTCCCACACCCGACAACTCATGATCCAAGCCGCCTAACCCCACAGAAGTCCAATACAATTTTCCCAAACAAGACTCGATCTATGGATTCACAATCCTTGGATACACTCAAGTTGCATGTGCACATACAAATGCATGTGTGCGTAGGTTTTTCATGTAGCTTCTTGACAAGTTTCAATAAGAAGAAAACAAGACATCCAAAAAATGACAAACATTGATGAGCTGCCAAAAACTCATTTGTGCCAATGCTGTCATGAGAGGATCCATACTTCAGGAAATCATGACAAATTTCTTCAATCTTCTATTTTCTGCCTTAAAGACAATTAACAGTCCACATTTTCAACATAGCACCCTGGGAGGCAGGCAGCCAACATCTTCACCACAGCTGCATCCTACACACTGCCTATACTGTGCAGAGTGCAGATTGTCTTGATCACAAAATCAATCCAATTCTTTGACAATAAAATACCATCCATCAAGATATATGGATAGCATGCTTATACATATTCTATTAGATTAGTTCAGGGCAGTCAGCTGTGCATAGTCAAAGCTTTTGGAGAACTAGGCTGTTCAGCTGACGATAAGTGACCGCCTATGCCCAGCCTGTGGGGCATGAGTTGCATTGCTCATTGATTTACTAAATATAGCCTAGAAATCAGCCCATCAACATAAATGGATTTACATTTCACTTACAATCACTCGCATATCCTTTCACTATTAGACCAACTGTGAGACTATCATCATCAAAACCTGTCCCTTGAAGTAAACTGTATAAACCTGTTTGTGATTGGGAGAGACTGGTAAACAACTGTCTACACCTGTTTCTGGTTGGCATAGACGGGTATACTTGGACTTTAACTGATCAACAAAACTATCACAAACATCAGATTTTGGACACTCCGAAGCTCAGTTATACAGATAGAAGAAATATACAAGACTGCAACATTTGTAACTTATGACAGTATAATAGCCACATCATATTTTTCAGAACCCATTTAAAAGGCTATAAGCTTATTAAACATCCAGAACAAAATGACAAACAGCAATTACTTGAAAAGTGGTCTCCAAACCCCTATGACAAGTTCCCAAATAACATGATAATGACCTTCTCTACATATCAAAGTACAAGAAATGTGAACTTAGTTGCAAATCACCCTGCCCTAAACGTGATTGAATTAGTAACCCCAACTCAATAAATATTTCAGAAACTGAAAGCCCAAACTCAGTGAAACCTTGTGTGTCATGCATAACCATTTCCCCATCAAAAGCATTGATTGGCTCCCTTAAAGCATGAGACAGCTGAGTCATGATGAAACCTATTCAGAAACCTTTAGGCTACGCACTAGAAGCTTGTAAGGACATCATTTTTACTGGATGGTAAAATAAAACACATTCCTACATTGAGAGAAGTACAAAACTAGATATTTGGAGAAAACCAGTGCCCGTCACCAGATGGAAACCCAAGAGCACTCCATCTGTACCTTGAAAGTAACCACAGCCTTTACTACCAGTTAGCATGCTCCATAAGCTCTACACAGACACATCCAACCTGGGATCAAAAGGAAAACCTTTGCAAAGTTCAGTCTTTTGATACTTGTATACAGGACAGTCATCTACCCATCGCCACAATCCCTCTCCTTTTGAGAGATCACATACAACCAACCGTCCTAGTGACTTGCTGGAGAAGTAGACTGTATCTCTTCCTCCAAACACCTTGAAGTCAGCTCCAGGATTAAATAGCTTGTAAAATGCAAGGGGCATTCTGGCGGCTTCACTCCACTCAAGCGTAACCAAATCAAGCTTAAGTATGATAAAGGTAGAACAGAAATTATTTGCTATTGATAACCGTAGGCCACCAATTAGATATAGGCAACCACTTGTCTCCAGGAGCCGAGGTTGCCTTAGAATGTCGAGAATTTCACCCCATTGTGGCCTGTTTAAAGGACTCCATATCTCTTTGCAACAAAGCTCATCTAGCTTTGCATACACAAGCCTCCAGCTAGACTGCCATGGTGAACCCATGTTCTGAAGACCATAAACTACACCATCACAGACAACAGGGCTTCTTGGCCTGTATGGCAACCCTGTGTTGAAACTCAGCCAACTGTCCGTTGCAGCAGAATAAAGAGAAACCATGTCCCCGCTGAGAACAAGAACCTGAAAGGCACTGTTGCCTTTGCCTTCAATCATGACAGCCACAAATACCGATGACTCTAGAATGATATCCGGAAGAAGCTTGTAAGCTCGTGTCAAAGGATTACATGCGCACATAACATTCTTGCCATCCACCTGGCCTGCCACACAAACCAGACCGCCTGCCGCTGCGACAGCATCTGTGAACACTGGTGGAAGGAAATCAAGAGAGACGCGATGCCAGGAGTTTAGTGAGGCATTATATAGGATTAATACCCTGTCCTCATTCAAACCTCTCTCGTTAAACACTGCCACCCATTTCTCGTGGCTCAAGGCATTGTACCTCCTCAAAAAACCATCTGAGGTGAGCATCTCATTCCAGGATTTGCAAACAACTCGACTGCGAGCTATATGCACCACTGGAAGACGGTAAAAGACCAGTTCAAGAAGGTCCTTAGGCAGTGTCATGTCTATATTGTAGAAGCTGGAGAAAGGATCAGCGGCAGAGAGCCAGGAATGATTCCATTGGGATATTTGAGCTGAATCAAAGACCTACTCGAAACGAAAATTGCTTCTACTTGACATGAAGAGCTAACGAACTGTTGAAACCCTGCAAGAGTCCTTATGCTCCGGCAGCAAGGCAAGTCGCCAATCTGACAAACCCTATCACAACAGGAAGGTCGATCGTAGAGTAGTAGTCTCTCCAAAGGCTGAAATCTCAATGAAGTAACACAGGAGGGAATTGCCGGCCTGGAGGTAAAGCCGGTCGGGAGCGACAGAGCGACAGCAGAGACCTTGAAGCTATCGCTGAGAGCCACGCAGATCCATCAACAGCCAACTGTTGCAAAAACAGAAAGGCATGTTACTCGGGAGAGGCCAAAACCCTAGAAACAGGTGGCCCATGGAGAGGAGAAACCCTACCTAGAGGCCTTGGTTTCTATTGTGAGATCTTGTCGTTCTAACGGCTGCAGCGAATCCTGATATGGCAGACAGGGACATGTTAGCCTCTTCTCGCCACCACCATCGCCAGGCTATTATGCACAAAACAGAGAAGAAGCTGCAGTCGAGAAAAATAAGAAAATGCCATCCACAAGAAATTCTTGGTATAAATGCGTCTTTCAAATAAAATAAAACAAAAGAAATTCTTGGAAGGAACGCATTTTTCAAATAAATATAAATAAAATAAAATAAAGCAAGAGCGCACTAGGTAGTGCACGTCACCATTGCCCTTGAGACGTTTTTCTTTTTGATAGTTTTTTCTCTCTTTTTTTTGTAAGAGGAGGTAATTGGGTTCATTGTTAGAATTGGGTTGCGGGTAATTGGGTTCATTGTTAGAGCTAAGTTGCAATTGGGTTGTAGAGTACTGGGGTTACCCAATCAAAGGTGAGATGAACTAGCAACAGTTGTAAGTCAACCCTCCAACCACTCCCTATTAAATTTCTATTGAATCATAGGCCGGCATGTTGCAATTTTTTGTTATCATTTCTGTAAGTGCACCTTGGTGCAACCTAGAGGCAACTCCACATTCGCGAACCTTCTACTATCCCCACTTGCCTTGGTGCAACCCAACCCTTAGACTGAGACTACAAGCTGTGTAGTTGGAGAAAAGAATGTAATAGAGATAGTAGCAAAACAATAACATTTTAAGGCTTAAATGATTGACTTCATAAGTAATCGCCTTAAATTGTGGAGCTGAGGACACATTTAGTCCTTTAAAGCAAGGATCAAATGGGATCTAAAGGTTATGCACGCCTCACAAGTAAGGGTCTAGAACGAGAGAAGGGAAGGCATTTCATAAAGGGAAGTTAAAGACCTACTAGTGACCATCCAAAGATTCTTGTGTGAGGAAACCAATGAACTTTCAAAGTGCAATTAGACCTACCAACATATGTCTAGAGGGTCTTGGGGCAAAGAACATCTAAATGATGTTTTAAAAGTATAAATAGGATTGTTAGTGCCTCAACCCTAGTAGAGAACTTATACACAATGCTCATGAATTGAGTCCCTAGATTCTTGGAATTGTTTCATCTTAATGAATAATTTGCATTTTGACCCCAAACATCAATTCAAATGTCTGAATACCTACATAATGCATCTAAACATCACTAGTTCTTGGTTCTAAGGCCTCTAGTAAAACAACTCTACAAATCCAATAATCTTAGCATTTAAAACTAAAGACATTTCTAAAATTTGAAAAACATGATGTGCTTACTCCCTTTAAACAGAACAACCCCCAATATTATGCAAGGTCAAGCTAAGCACATCCCAAACTCCTCTCACCTCATCTTGGATGACAAATGAACCTAATCTAAAAATATGATAAATACAATAATGAATATTAGAGGAAATAAATAGAGTAACAAAATTACTTACAAAATCTAAACTAAAAAATATAGAATGAATGGAGCATAATACAGAAAAGTCAATCTCGAAAGAGGCTCAACATCACTCCCAAGATGTGATGTCAATCATGTCGCAATACACACATGCACCATCTTCTTTTGCTACCATTGATTGTTGAGATTTTCCCTTGGAGGAATCACTATTTGAAAACCCTTATTATCACACGTGTTCAAGGCCTAATTTAAACACCCCTCATCTATATGTTTATCACGAATAGAAGAGACCCTTCTTTTACTCAACCTATAAATGTCCTTGTTAAATGATACCCTTTTATACTTAAAAAGGGACCAAAAAAGGATTTTAAAAATACCTTCTATTTAATTCATATGATAGATCACATAGTTATGGGTGACCCCTAATGACTTTCCTTTATATTTTTTAACATCTTCTTCCATTAGTCTCAATTAAGGCACCTAGGCTTTCCCAATTATCATAGACATTGCATGCCTCCAAACAAAGATGGGCCATGTGTTTCCACATATGTATCATCACATAATCATTGGAAAGCTTGCCATTCTATGTAGGCTATGAAAACTTTTTGTGTAGGTGTGTATGATATATTCGTTTGATTGGACATCTTAGTCTCTCTATTTTTCAAAGTTTCTATGAGAAAATACTTGTATGACAAGCTCATGCATTATCTAATCTCCCTTGCCTTCTTCATTCAATTTCTAATATAATTATTTATCATGCACGACTAATTGACAAGACTATTGGGTAACGTTCTCTTACAAGGTGCAGTGGTCTAAGACTAGGAGGGGCATCATTTTTTCAGCAGCTCTCTTTGTAGGGTGAGCTCTTGGCATGGCAGGACTATCAAGGTGAGTAAAGGTGATGGTGGGACCACGTGTCATGCATGGGGATTTAGTTGGAGTCCAAATAGGGCGTGATGAGCTTTGATCAAGGTAGTAGCTACCAATGTTTGAGATGCATCACTAGTGAAACTAGCAAAGCCAAGACCATTAACAATACAACAAATTGTAGGGTCAAGGGAAAGGGGCTAATCCTCATTAGGTGATACCAAGTCAATGAGATAGCATTGTCTTCGCCATGGGTGTTGTACCCACCATTGCCGCAACTACCTAAGGAACATTGAACACAAGTATATCAACTCTATACAAAGTGAGTTGAATGCTCTTACTCCAAACATGAAGCTCTCAATATAGTTGCCTCTTGTGCCATCACCAAAAATCGATCCTATGTTGAGGCCCATATGTGCCATGATGCATACCAACTCCTCAATTGTATAGTGTTGACTCATGGTGACAAGCATAGTGGCTACTTATACAAACAAACAATTGGTATGAAATCTCATTCCTCTCTATATTAAGCTATTAAATCGTTACGTGCATTCTCTCTCTTTCTCTTTCCCCCCCCCTCTCTCTGTCTCTCATCCATTAATCCTTTTATGTTGTGAAGGATGATTTCCCAACATTATGGTTGAGTTTTCACATAGACAACACTGTCTTGTGTCATACGATGTGGATACATTGGGATGTAGTCCTTGAACGATCTTTGATGGCCATGTTCCCTTTTTATTATTTCAAATGGCACACTAATGTAGCTAACAAATACTAAAAGATTTAGCAATTAAAGCTTTCAACAAAAGATATTAAAATTACAAGTTATAACTTTACTATTAAGTAGGTAATCTATTAATTATATATTATTTTCGTTGTAGGTTCAGGACCCCCAAACCTCCAAAAGGCCTCCTAAACCTAGAACAAAGTCCAAACCTATTGGATTTTTCAAATTTGAAATGAAAGGAGTTTCCCTCCCTCCCTCCTCTCTCTCTCTCTCTCTCTCTCTCTCTCTCTCTCTCTCTCTCTCTCTCTCTCTCTCTCTCTCTCTCTCTCTCTCTCTCTCTCTCTCTCTCTCTCTCTCTCTCTCTCTCTCTCTCTCTCTCTCTCTCTCTCTCTCTCTCTCTCTCTCTCAAAGTAGTCATGTGAGCTTGCATGTGGCAAGAGTGCCAGTAGGTGCATGGGCAGGAAGGATATCGATTCAACTAGGTGGGCAATGGGGGTTGTGGTCAAGGAACTACTCTAGCTCCAACTTAGATGGAGACCTTTGAAGATAGCATAGTGGGGCTTGCTTCAAGCCATAAAGACTCTTTTTTAGCTTGCAAACAAGATTTTATTTGCCATTTTCCAAAAATCCCTCTAGTTATTGCATGTAGATCTCATCACGAATGTCACCATGTAAGAATGACATCTTGACATCCAACTACATAAGGTCCGTATGTTCTTTAGCCAATAAGGCAAGTAGAGTGTGAAGAATAGTCATTTTCACTATATGTGAAAATATCTCATTAAAGTCCACACCTTTTTCTTCCTTCAAGCCTTTGGCTACGAAACATGCCTTATAGTTTGGCTTACCATTATCAGTTTGTCACCTTCAATGTGTAAACCCACTTACATGGCAAATCAATCTTGCCCTTTGGCAAAGGAACTAACTCCCAAGTTTGATTCTTCATGATAGAATCCATTTTTGACTGCATAGCTAGCTCCCACTTAAGATTGTCATCATGACTCATGGCCTAATAAGAGCCATCCCAACAATTTGTCACAAAATCAACCCTAGGTTCAAAACTCTTAGGGGGACAAGAGACACAAGTAGATCTATGTAACATAATGGGTTGACTTTGAGTGGGGATTTCAACCTCCATTCTTTCTTCATGAGACACCATAGGACTCTCAACCTGCTGCTCAACAAAACTTCCTACTTCTTTCTCACTAGCAAAAGCACCACTTTAGCCCTCTCTCTACACACAATATATGTACTAGTATTTGCCCTTTTTGGCAATACAATAGGTGGCAATGCATCTTTGAAAGTAACCCTTCTCGTTTCCACTACATGCTAGGTTTTTTAATGCATATTTTTCTCATTGAAGATCACATCATTACTATGTATGATCTTGCTAGCTTGTGGATCCCAAGGCAATAACCTGTTTCACCACTCTATCCATAGCCTATAAAGATGCATTTTCTTGACTTAGGCTCAAACTTACGAAACTTCTCTTTTGGCACATGCACATAAGCTTCACAACCAAACACTCTTAAATGAGAACATGAAGGTTTCTTGCATGTCCAATCCTCCTTAGGAATACCACCATCTAGTGTAGTATTTGGTGACATGTTTATCAAATGTGATAGCTTCAACCCAAAAACCTTGAGTAAGGCCATCATTTGAAAACATACTTAACACCCTTTCAATCATCCTATTTATGTGTTATGCCACACCATTTTGTATTGGATTACTAGGTGCAATGAGCTCCCTTTTGATGCCATGCACTTCAAAAAGTTTCTAAATTTGTCAGGGATATACTCTTCACTATGATCAATCCTAAGACACTTTAGTCTCTTTCTAGACTGATTTTCTACAAGAGCTAAATTTTTTTGGAAGAAGGACGATGCGTCACCTTTCCTAGCCATAGGAAAAGCCCACAATTTTCTAGTTGCATCATTAAAAAACATGATAAAATAGGATGCACCCTTGAAAACCTTATAAGCATAGGCCCACATATATGGTTGTGTACTAAGTCAAGTGGGTCACTCTTTTTCTTATTAAAGTGCTTTTAATGGGTTGAATAAGCATGTTTACCATATATGCAATGCTCACATATAGAAAAATCAACAAGGTCATAAACTGGCAACAATAAATCATTTCCATTTCTTTCTTAGACACATGACCTAATCGGCAACAAGTAATCCAAATGAGAAAGCGTTTCCATTTCTTTCTGAGACACATGACCTAACTAGCAATGCCATAAAGATACACTTGGCTTCTTGGTTGCTATAATTACATAACCTTTTATAGTGGATACATGAAAAGGGTACAAGATTCCACATTTGACTCCTCTAGCTACAACAAGAGAGCCCTTGTGGACTTCCCATGACTAACTACCAAAGGTAGTGGAATACCCCGAGTCATCAAGCTGACCAATAGAAATCAATCTCTTTGTGAGCTTCGACATATGTCATACATACTAAGACTAAAGTTAGATCCATGGTGAAATGAAAACTATAATCTCTTGCACCAATATGTCACATACATAGTCATTTCCAAGGTGAATACATCCACACCTACTGCTATCACATGAACAAAACCACTACATAAAGAAGTGCCAAAATCAAGTATCCAATCTTGGTTCAAGTGTTGGTTTGATGCAACCAACACATTTGCAAGAATACTGGAAGTGAACAATAGTTTACCATCATCTTTGTGCATAGTTACTACATTCACTTCCTCAATCTTCAAGTATCCAATCTTGGTTCAAGTGTTGGTTTGATGCAACCAACACATTTGCAAGAATACTAGAAGTGAACAATAGTTTACCATCATCTTCGTGCATAGTTACTACATTCACTTCCTCAATCTTCACTTTTTGCCTTTGCCCTCTTCTTGTCAACATCGTTTTGATCCTTCTTCTTGTCCTTCTACTCTTGCTTCCATTCATAATAGTCCTTCTTAATATGACTTGCTTTACCACAATTGAAGCATTCAATATCTTTCTAGGACCTAGATTTTTTGTGTGACATAGATTTGCTACATGACTCTACCCACAGTCCTAGTTCTTGCCTTTTTAATTGGGTGTTCCAATGACAAATATATGTTGACATGCTAATAAGCAAAGAAATTTTCACATCTGAGGGATCTTCATTTAGGCTATCCTTGACTTTCTTTGGCATGCAGAATTCTCATATATACATCACTCTACTATTAATAGTTAAGGACTATTGTAAATAGTCTTATTATTTTATGTTTTGTGTACAAAGTTTAAAGACAAGTGGGTCTTGTTACCAGTGGTTACATGGCTACTCAATGTAGGACAATGTAAAATGCATAGAGGTTGAGGTCATTGAAGAAGATGACATATTAAGGTCATTTAGTCATTCGTTCAAAGGAGCAAGAGATTTGATCTAGGTTTCTTGGAAGAGCACTCAAGCACATGACAACACCTGATCGAAAAAAATTGGGGAGTCAAGGTGGCAAAACACTACCATCTAGACTGAAGAGGT
Source organism: Lygodium microphyllum (assembly GCF_053477565.2). Classification (NCBI taxonomy): domain Eukaryota; kingdom Viridiplantae; phylum Streptophyta; class Polypodiopsida; order Schizaeales; family Lygodiaceae; genus Lygodium; species Lygodium microphyllum. Next base: position 130,545,794 of record NC_141138.1, read on the forward strand.
TTTCCATAGTGGTATGCATTAGTAATAAACCATCTTCCTAATCCAATATGTAACTCTCTAAGAACATTGGAAGTCTCTTATGGGAGCATCCCATAGGATCAAGGATTAACATGCTGCAAGTGAAGATCTTATGGAGGCAAAAGTCATGTAAACATGGCCATAAGAATGCAACCATGGCCATGTTTGTCTATAAAGGCCCCATGGCTTATGCTAACGGCTAAGGAACAAAAGATAAAAGGCATCATCTTTGAGTATTTGCATGTGGAGTATTCTTATGCATAATATCTATGTGGAGCATTCATAGACAACATGAAGTTGAGCGAATCAAAGTCTCATGATTTGCACAAGATGTCTTAGATATGTATTTGAAAATCTATTGCAATGCTTGTAACACATGTTGCTTTTGAGAGTCTTATTTTCTTCTTGTGCTTGCAATTTTTTTTTTTCATTTAGGGTCATAGGATTGTTGAGCCTATAGGTTTGCTCCATACTTTATAATCTTCACCAACTAATACAATAGATCTTGCAAAAGAAAATCCATACAACCTTTATTGAAGCCACAAAAAGAAACTCCATTGTAGTGGTACTCACAGACAAATACTTCATGACACCAACCCTTACTATCCAAGTGTACCATCTCATGGATGAGTTGACAATGGCTGGCACAAATCGCAACAAGTGGATGTTCTTCCTAGAATTTTTCATGAAGTGGAAAAAGGTAACAATTGAGGTTTCCATGGCTAAAGGATGGGTGATCTAGATGTAACATAATACATAGGATATCAACACAAGTAGATGGTTTCCCTTATGGCATCTACATGATGATCCCCAAATGGTGGGAGAGGCTACACAAGGTTAGGGAAAGGACTAGAGGATGGATGAATTCTTGTAGATTAAAAACTCAATCTTTAATGTTGCATGATCTAGTGATGGAGAAGTGGATGACCCAATACAAGGTTGCAAAGGAGCAAAGAAAGATGGCTAGACAAGCTTTTAAGGTATATCAGAGACAACAACTTGTATGCCAAGATTTACTTGAATTAATGACACTTAAGTTGTTGCATGATGAATTGAGAAGAGCCTCACAAGAGGGGATCAATGTATCCATCAAGAAATTGGAGTTCTATAAGAGTTGGACACATAAGATAAGCAACTTCAAATGGGGATTCTATACTTTTTATAGAAGTAAACATTGATTGTTGAAATCTTTATTTATTATTGGTGACCTCGTTATAAGTCATACTCAGTCTTGTGATCCTACCAACAACAACACTTCTAAGTGGAATGCTTAAACCATAGGTGGTACATGTATGATTGTGGTGTTATGGTTAAGTTTCAACAAGAGAGCCAATGTAGGGCAATGGATCCAAATATTCTCGTCATAAAATTGGAGTACTTTAAAAGGATCCAATAAAATTTTCATGTTGATTATCGTCATTGGACATGTTCCTTTGGATGTCCAATAATATAGGGAGGTGATGGAGGGGCCAAGTGCTATCATCCAAAGGGATCCTTTAGGGTTTGTGGAGGTGGACTCCATGAAGTTGTGGACTAACCTACATGATATTTGCAATTTCCAAACACTGAGAATAGGTACATGGACCAACCTGGGGATATGTTTACTTTTTTGGGAATCTTGCTAACATAAACCTTATTGCTTGTAGCTTATTCTTCATCCCAATCCATTGAATTATTGGTGGTTGTATGTAGTACAAATTGCTCCATGTTCTCATAGGTTGTATAAAGAGTGTACCCTAATTGAAACCACTAGTGATTCTATTTGAATAAATGGATACTCCAACAAGGATGAAGGAACGAATGTTACCAATGTACCCAAGAAAGATTATATTGAGCTAAGTATGCATGAAGACAAGGATGAGCAATAGCTTGCATGTGTAATGAGACTATATATGAGATTGAAGAGTTTGAGCTTTCTCTTAGAGGGAAGCTACATCTAGATTTAGAACTTTATATGAGCAAGTCATGTGTTTAACTTTGGAATTTTAAGAACATGTAATGACTTCAACTCTAATAACACATAAGACCTTTTTTAACACTAAAGTTATAGCTTGTATGTTAATGATGTTTTGTTGGTCAATTTAATTGTTAAATATTCTAGTATGTCTTATCTAGAATGTTGTGCCCTTTGAAAAGAATAGAAAAGGAGCATCATTGTTAAAGATACTTCAAGGACAAAAATCCCATGTGATGTACATCATATAATACAAGAAAGAGTTTTATTTGTGGAAATGCCGCCATATCTTTTGAAAATCATTCTTCACAACATTAAGCATAGACACCAAGTTTCCCCTAAAAGTAGTGTGAGCATTATTAACAACATTAAAGCATTACTTGCATTTAATAGCATGTGGAATTCTTGAAAAGTTGAGAACATATAAAGCTACCACAATTAGGAAAGTTTAATAAAGAGTGCCTTAAATAGCATATATGGTTGAGCTCAGGGGCATAGCCCAGCTAATTAAGGCTCGCGACTTTGAGTTGAGGTGTGTGAATTCAATCCTAGCTTCCCATGAAGGGATTCTCCTCATCTGTCTCATAAGGCAAAAAAACACATTTTAAAAAAATATTATATATGGATACATAAATGGGAATAAATAATGAGGATTTCAATCCACGTTAAGGCAATCAAATCCCTCATTTTGAAAATATATATATTGATCAACCTTCAAAGACTTGAGGGGCAATATCAACTGATTGATAATACAACAACAACCATGAAAGTCCAAAAGTCATGGTCAATTCATATCTAATTCATTCAAACGTGTTCATCAATATAATTAGGACCACATTGAACTAATAGACTTATTAGGACACAAGTACCTCAAAAGTCAACATATGTATTCTTAAACACTCAATAACTATAAGGATAGATATCCTTAGAGCCCTATTGTGATCTTTGTCAATAGACAAATACCTAGTTTCTACATAAGCCCCCAACCAACCTGTAGAAGTAAGAGCTACCATTATGCAATGTTAATGGTTTATTTAAGAATGTCAATTCTTTTGAAAAATTTCCAAGAATCTACGGACTCAATTCCTAAAGGTTTGCATGTATACATGTGTGTGTGTGTGTGTGTGTGTGTGTGTGTGTGTGTGTGTGTGTGTGTGTGTGTGTGTGTGTGTGTGTGTGTGTGTGTGTGTGTGTGTGTGTGTGTGTGTGTGTGTGTGTGTGTGTGTGTGTGTGTGTGTGTGTGTGTGTGTGTGTGTGTGTGTGTGTGTGTGTGTGTGTGTGTGTGTGTGTGTGTGTGTGTGTGTGTGTGTGTGTGTGTGTGTGTGTGTGTGTGTGTGTGTGTGTGTGTGTGTGTGTGTGTGTGTGTGTGTGATCTCACAATAGTATTGGCTTGTTATAAGTAGATCTCCAACCAATATTGGCACTGCAAGGACCTGATTTTCGACATTGAGTATGATTTTGATGCCAAAATTATATGGTGTTTTTGGATTATATTATATGGTATCAAGGGCTTTTGTATGAAGGACAAACTCATCAAATTTTCCAAATCTAGAAAACACAACATGTTAACATGTAGTGTTTTTGTTGTTATTTCTCTTAGTGCCAAAAGGGCAAGTTCCCTTAAATTTGCATAATATAGAGGGTTATAATGTATAAAGGGGATAAGAATGTCATTTTCTTCACACCATATATTGTGTAAGGTTAGGAAGAATGTCATGTTCTCTAGACCCAAAGAACACAATGTTTTAGAACACCTTGATTTTGGGTCTTGGAAGTTAGTTTATAAGGGGAGGCTTACTAACTAAGAGTAGGCCATTTTACAACAACTAAACATTTTAGGGCCTTCCAAGCTCATTTTTGAGGTCAAAAACATCAATTATGAGCTTTAATAAAAGTTTTGAGGATTTTTAATAATGTTTAAGGACTTAATTCATCAAGATATTTATATGTGATATATATATATATATATATATATATGAATCATTTATAAAAGAAAGGAACAACAAGAGAGAGTGAAGGGAGAGAGGAAAGTATAAAGTCTATTAATATATATCAAGCAAGGGTTAGAGTAGTGAATTTTTAAAAAAATAATGTCAAATTGAGATGAATGGGAGCATGAGTAGAAGAAATTAATCCTTTGGTTATCAAAAGGAATTCCTTTAAGAAATATCACTCTCTTCTCATCTCTAGTATGTATGAAGAGGAGCATGAAAACCCTTTTTTGGTTAGAAAGTTAGGCTTGATGCATACGATTGCATGTGTCCTAGAGTATGTAATTTTATAATGAGATTAAATGTGTGTACTTGCTAGATCACAAGACATTCAACTTCAAGCTCTTCATCTAGCTTGCACTAGGTTATATATATATATATATATATATATATATATATATATATATATATATATATATATATATATATACATTTCGTATGTAAATATCTAGGAAGAGTAAAACTAAATAGTATGAAGGATCTAGAATTGAAATACAAAGTATAAAGTGATTTACATGAGAATATGGAAATACAAAATAAAGAAAATATGAAAATATAGAATGATAATTACAAGAAAAGGTAAGAAGAAAAATCTAACACTATTGAAAGAGTCTAGATAGTTAAATATAGGAATTATAAATCATTTTACATAAAAGAGATGAAAAGTGAAGAGAAAAGGTGTGCAATTAATGACATTGGTGTGTAGGATTTAAAAAACACTTATAAAAGGTAAAAATGAGAAAAGGTAAAAAGAAAATTTGTGGGACTAAAGACAAAAACTATATGGGGTGGTTATAATAATTTTCTCTAAAAGTGTTAATTGGAACTATGGATATAGAGTTGGCTGATATATATAGCCATGGTGAGCGATAATGGCAATAGTTTTGTGCCCCAAAGGCAAAAAGGACTTGGATGTAAATAACCATTTTGGTTTGCTAGGACAAGTGCTCCATGGTTTCCTTGGAGTCGTGACTATTATTGAAAGAGTCCGGGGAATTCACTATATGTATACCCTCTATATCACGTGCATTCAAAGCCTATTTATAAATATCCTTATCTATGAATTTTTCCTTAATAAAGCATGACCCTTTTCTATTCAAAATTTAAGAAACCCCTTTATATGGGTCCCTTTTGTATGTAAAAAATGTGAAAAATGGTATTTTTAAAATCCCTTATATTGAACCCATGTGATATGCATATATATTTATGCTTGACATCCCCAAGTGAAAGGACTAAAGCTATGTGATGCTAAGGTATACTAAGGACTTAGAGTTTGACTACTTGAGTCTTGAGAGGATGGATAATATCATCATTTGATTTATGATGTCTTCATGAGTTGGTGATGCTAAAGATACTAAGGACTTGGAGTTTGACTACTTGAATCTTGAGAGGATGGATAATATCATCATTTGATTTATGATGTTCATGAGTTGGTGATATGGGACTTACTACATCTACCTTTAATCGGAGTACATTGAGATGCTTGCATTACAATATCGTGGAATGTTTAGGATGGCATGGCGAAGTATATAAGATAGAAAGGTTGTGTCTGTGAAGATGGCATGTGAACATGGCCTAGAGGTTATAGTCTAAACCCAATGTGTGTCACAAAAAAAATAAGTTCTTTTTATTGTTTTCACTATAGGTGACAAATTGGGTTGCCATCTTATGAAAACGTGGATTGAAGATAGGGATATGATGCTTTTATGATTCCTGAAGGAGATGATATCATCAACATTGATGATGACAAACCTGCTTTTCATGACAATTTTATTGGTGCAACGCCTTTACTTTTGGGGTTGATGAAAATGTAGATGTGCAATCCATATTGGCTCGACAACCAGTAAAATGGAAAGCTATCATGTGTTCATAGTGTGTTGTTGCTTTGTGGCTCATGGATAGGTTATAGTCATGAGTCAATTCCCAATTGCGAGGGTGATTCAAGTTTGGTGTTGCTTGTTGCTCATGGTGCTTGAAGATCAATGAAGCTCACAAAGTTGTGGAGAGTTGGAGCTACAAACTAGACTCAAAGGACTCCTTGAGGGTGCTCTTGGACAATCAACATGCCTACATGCTATGGTTGAAGAAGATCTAGGTATGTTGATGTTGTTTACTTGTGAGCCTTAGGTGGATGATAGGAATAAAAGATGTCTCAACTAGGCTAGTTAAATATGGAACAACCTTCTCAATCCTTGCCCATGATGCAAAGTACAAGCCCCACTAAAGAGACCAATGTGTAGATGACCCAAAAATAAGATCACACATTGAAAGAAGGGATATAAGCTCACACTAACCAAGTAAAAAATCTAACTCTTTACTTTATGGAGGAAATAAGGAGGAGGAGCAATTGGAGACCTTGTAACCAGACTAGATATAGAGGAGATTAGAGGAAACAAGGAGCATAAGAAGAATAGAGAGTGTATTATAATTGTACGGAGGTTCTGCACATAAGCCCCAATTTTCCACCACAACAAGTGGGGGACATGTACCCTATGCCAAATAAATCCTCCTAGTAGAAGAAATGGCTATGCTATCAAAATCAAAGAGGAGGGACATAGTGGAACAAAGGAGGAAGAAAAAGGCAAGACTTTTGTGAACTTGGTAGGTGTGGAGGAGGTGAGAGTGGCTCTAATGAAGAGGGTTAGAAGAGAGGGAAAGGATCTAGCTCAAAGATCAAAGAGGGAAAGAGGTAGTTGAAGGAGAATCTAGTGGAAAAAGAAGAGGAAATCAAAAGGAAGTTTAAGGCAAAAGATATGGATCGAGGGGAGGGATCGGAGAGTTATGATATGAAGAAAGACTTGCTAGATTAAGTGAAAGCAATGGTGGGATATGGAGTCAATACAATGAGAGAGTAGGAGGGTGAGAGAGAAATAAAGCAAGTACAAGATAGGTTTTTGGTGAAGATTGCACTTATTCTTCATTATTTGCATTAATATATGGCTATATAGTATGTACTAGTATAAGGGGTGTTCAATCAATCTTTGTCCATTAGCATTTACCCCAATAACCTCCCACTTAAAGATCAATATGCTTATATGAGAGAATAGCCAATGAAGATACAATCCGATGCCCATTAGCACTTTGCAATATGCAAAGCTCTTAGAAGATAACCTCTTTATGAGATGATTTGCAAGCTTATCATCTATACGAACCTTGCCATGATCAATCTACTTGTCCTCAAGCACCTCCCTAATGAAGTGATACTTCACCCCAATGTGCTCTATGAAAGATAGGATTCTATGCTAATTGGCTGGCACTTTGATTATTAGAATGCAAAATTGGAACCTCTTGATGGGAAATTTTAGATCTTCCACCAGATGAATAAGCCAAATGGCTTTCTTATGCCTTAGTGGTTGGCTACAACATATTCCACCTTAGTGACCATAGATGCTACAATTGAGAGAACCATGAAATTGCAAACCTTTGTGAATGTGAAAATGAAACTTGTTACAAGCTTAGTAGAGTCATTCTATGCAAAATTAGCATTACCTCCCAATGCTTCTTGCTAGGTTTTTGGTAAATCTACTAATCAATTCTATTGCATAGGTAATGCCTAGAATGTGGCAACCATAGCAAACATCAAGCAACCAACAACTTGATACATAAGGTACCTTGGCCATTTCAACCTTTTACTCATACAAAAATATGAAGGAAATGGAACACGACAACCTTTCCCCTCTCCATATCAAAATGCTCAAGTATCTTCCCCATGAGACATATATAGAATCTTTTCGTCTTTGCCCTGCACATTCTGAATGCCAAGAATATGACATGCATTTCCTAAGTCCTTCACATAAAAGGTTTCATGCAATCTTTCTTCAATGCATCCACATCCATGAGTGACTTATGAGCAATGAGCATGCCATCCACATAAAGTGTCAAGGTGCTAAGCCTACCATCAGTAGCCTTCTATGCATATAAGTAGTAAATCAATCTCACTCTTAGTGTACCTTTGACACCTCATGAAGGCATTGAACTTATGATACCATTCCCTAAGAGCTTGTTTCATTCCATATAAGCTCTCATGGAGCTTGCATACAAAGTTCTCTTGCCTTCCACAAGAAACCGTTCTGGTTATTGTAAATAAGTATCCTCGTGCAAACCCCCATATAGGAAATCTATCTTAATATCTATCTTCTCAAGTTCCATATGTTTTTGCAACCAAGTCAATCATTTTATGAAGGGTTTTTATCTTGACTACTAGGTGAGAAGATCTCATCAAAGTCTATACCCTTCTCTTACTTGAAGCCTTTATCTAGCAATCTTGCCTTGTACTTAGGCAATGCATTGGATGGAGATAGTTTTATCTTATAGACCCATTTGTAGGGTAATGCATGCTTACCCTTAGAAAAGTGCAAATCTTGGACTTAGGATCAAGCTTGTTTTTCTTATTCTTAGAGATATGCATGTAAGCCTCCATTCAAAGCACCCACAAGTTATTGTAAGAGGGTTTCTTTCTAGACCACACCTCTTTTGGAATCCTACAATCCAATGTCTTGCTAGGTGAATGATTAATCAAATGAACAATGGTCTAAATAGCTTACCTAAAAACTGTAAGTGAGACCCACATTAGAAAACATACTTTGAACCCTTCTTATATGGTCCTATTCATCTTTTCAACCACACAATTTTGAGTTGGGTTTATAGGGGTAGTTAACTTTCTTTTGATACTACACCCACATGATAAAAGTTCTAGAATACATGAGAGGTCTTCTCCCAAAGGTATACTCCCCCACCATTATAAATCCTCAAGAATTTGAGATTTTTTCCTAATTGACTTTCACATAAGCCAATAACTTTTGGAATGCATCAAATACATCACTCTTCTTACGAATAGAAAATGCCTATATTTTTTTAGTAGCATCCTCAATAAAAGTAACAAAGTAACATGCTCCACCCAAAGAAATTGTAGACATAAGCCTATGTACAGCACCATGTAAGTACTAATTACAATGGTTTGGATTTCCTTGTATCGAGGCTTGTCTTGTGCAACTCTAGATTGTTTTTCGTACATGCAATCCTTACATATTTCAAAGTCAGAGAAAATGAAAGATAGAATATATTACAAACAAGAAAAAACTTTCATCCTAGTTGACTAATCTATGGCCCTAACTATGATGCCAAAGTGACATAGATGGTTGTTTGGTGATAGCTACAATGTTGTCTTTCACACTAGATACAAGAAAAGAGTATAAAGTGCTAGATTTTGGTCCTCTAGTAAAACTACAAGTGACCCTTTACATATCTTACAAATGTGATCACTAAATACATGATAGCCATAGCCATCCAATTGTCTAGTACTTATCAAGCTTTTCTTCAAGTACATACATTCTTAAATACAAAGGAGGAACCATTGGTAATTGACAAGTGTATGTCTCCCACTACAAGGATGCTACAAGCAAAGTCATTTTCCAAACATACACATCCCTTTCTTCTAACACCATACGCAACAAACTACTCCATATGGGGAGCAACATGAAATGACGCCCTTGAATCAAGAATCCAATCTTGATACACTGTCATAAGGAGCAACCAAGAATGCTTTTCCAAGTGTAAAGACATATAGCACTTTTTGCAACTTGATTCCATGTTTGGCACCTTTTCCAAACTATTTGCAATGATAGATAGATTAGCTAAAATATATATGATCATGCTTACTTTCCCAATAGCACCCCACTTGGCACCTTTGCCAAACTATTTGCAATGATAGATAGATTAGCTAAAAAATATATGATCATGCTTACTTTCCTAGTAGCACCCCACTTGGGAGAGCAAGAACATCTCTCGCAAAAGCATCCTTATGGAAGATTAGATGGCCCAAGAGATCTCAAAGTAGTAGTTGCAAACCTATAGGATATACTTCGCTCATTTATAGAGGTAGCACTCCTTAAATGCCTTTCTACCATCAATAGGCTATACCAACTTTGCAATGCCACTACTCACTTTCTCAAAAGATAGTATGCCATCTGCTTTAAATCTGATGTTGTTACATAAATAGAAAACCGATATCCTTTGCAAATAATAATAAAAACTATAAAACATAAAAGTATCAACATATGATTGCTCCCCCAAGTTGGGAAGCTTGATTTAATTTTGCATAGGGGGAGGAAGGCAAGACTAGATTGCCAAGACCAGGTGTCAAAGACTAAGAGGCCAACTCCAAAGGATGGGAAAGCTAGGCCTTCGAAGACCTTCAAGAATCCAAGAGAAATCCATAAACCAAGAACTACTAGAAATTCAAGCCTTATAAGACCTTCAAGAATCCAAGAGCAACAAATGAACTGAGAACTTGACCACAAATGAGTAACCATTGATTGTGATATAAAGGTAAAAAGATGGGTAAGGCTTGAGATTTTAGGTCGTGCCAACTCAATTTTACAATTTTGGTAAGAAAAATAAAAGATGTGCAAATTAAATTTTTATTTAAAGAGCCTTTAAAAAACACATTTTTACTTAGATGGCAACCACACAAGTACCATTCATCTTAGCCACCATAGCATAGTCCATACCTATTTTAGGGACCCATTGAATGAGGATAAACTAGTTTTCTATGCCTACTAGGGACATGAGCTAAATTTGGAGGCAAGCATATGGAGAATAGGCCACTTATATTTTTGTGTTCTAACCAACCTCAAGAATTTGGTTGAAAAATAGTAGACCACCAAGGAACTCGTAGCCAATTGTGGCCTTGGAGACTACATCAGATCAACATCCACTTTTTGACTTGCAAGGATTGATCCAAAACAAAGACTAGCCACCAAATCAAGAAGATTTATCTACAATCAAAAATTGATGAGAACTATGATGAATAGGTGGCTAGCATCAAGTTCACTCTAAAGCTAGTAGAAGAGACCTTAACCATTAGAATTGCATCAGGAAAGCATGTTAAAACACAGAAGACCCCCTAAGTCTCTCAAGGGTGGGATGAAACTTCAATGGTTAGCATTGATAGAACCACAATAAAGGTAGTGGCTAACAAAGGAGTTCTCATGAGAGAAATTCCAAAAGAAGAGCTGAGGGTGACAACACAACTATTTTATCATCTTCACCTACAACAAAACTTGGCTAGTCCAACTAGGATCTCTAAATGGCTCTTGCAAGATATATTGACAAGAAACTTGGTTAAGAAAAAGTTAAATGCTTATGGCTAGAACATGCCACTAAATCCCTAGCCAAGGCACACAGGGTCGCTTCAAAGAATCCTAAAGTAAAGTTTAATCACATAGAGACTAGGCAATATCATCAATTGTGGCAGCACACGTACTCGTAGCATTTCTGTCATTTTCAGAGTACCTCTCCATGAGATCTTACCACCACACACAAAGCCAAAGACGCTATCCAAGGATTCATTTGATGACACCATAGAAAGAGAAAAAAGGCAAGTGAGGCAGGGGTGGGGGAAGAGGGACACCTCCTCTCCTCATGACCAATATAATGCTTCTTGCTTCTATTTTTTGTTAACGCGTGATACTTTGGTTCATTTCGATAAACCTAACTTTGTTAAATAAATGTGTGTTGTGTATATATGCCATATTGTGCAATTCATGTACATAAATAACATGTGAATGTAATCCAAATCAATTAGATAAGTATGTCACACTTGTTTATGCAATAATATATTCGATATCCATATTTATGTACAAATTTCATACATGTACCTAGGATCATTCATAATGAATATACAACATGACAATGTTCAATGTTGCTTTCTTTACATATAAATGGCTAACTATGTATCATTGAAAAGATTAATTAAGTATTCCTTTGCCACTTTCTGTAGGGTCTCCATAGCTCTAGTTGTCGATCTCCATGGCATGGGACTATCAACAACTCTCAACCAAAATCTATCAAGGCTAGTGTGTGGTAGGATTTGCAAGACTTCATAACAATAACCGTCATTTGTGGCCATCCCTTACGTGAAAATGGGTCAAGACACTTAATTTCAGCCTAGGGACCTCTTGACATTTTTTTCATGAAATAAAATAGGTGAGCTACTAACCACCTCACAAGCACACATGGATTTACAATTAAATGATCAACCATACATGTGAAACTCTCCTTCCTTTTATTGGAATGCAATGAAACTTTGCACCTAGATACATGAGGTGGCCAATTCCTACCTTTGGCTCAAGCCCTTCTTGGCATTTCCCCCTCCCCCCCCTCCCCCCCCTCCCCCCCCAAGAACAAAAACATGTGTGCTATCATAGATGAAGGACTTATTTAGTTCAAGACAAAACTATGCATATTATCAAGTCAAGAACTCAAGAAGAAGATACTTTGGGAAGCCCACAACTCCCCATTCTTAGGACACCCAGGCTATGAAAACACTCTCAACGTTGTGAGGAGAAGCTACCACCACTAGGAAAAACTCAAATGTGATTACTTAAATATGTTACTAAATTTCTAAGCTACCAACGTGTCAAGATACTAGGAAAAATCCAACCACTTGACATCTCACAAATGAAATGGGAGTTTATTAGCATGGATTTTGTAGTTGGATTACCCTCAATCCAAGGATGATATAACTTAATCTTAGTGATTGTGTGGATATGTTGATAAAGGTTGCTCACCTTATTCTTGTCAAAACCAACTACAAGACTTTAGATATCACAAAGCTCTTTGTGAAAGAGATCTTTAGGATTCATGGATTCCATAAAAGAATAATCAATGATTGTGATTTACTTTTAAATTCTCATTTTTGGAAGAGCTTGCTTGAGGCCATTGGTATCCAACTTTTTTTAGTACAACTTATCATCCCCAAATTGAAGGTCAAATAAATCAAGTTAATCAAGCCCTTGAAGATATACTTGGAGCTTATTGCTATAGGGAATCTAAGCAGTAGATACAATACTTATGCTTGGTTGAATTTGCCTATAATGCATCCTATCATCAAAGCATTCAGATGACTCCATTCCAAGCATTGTATGGACAAGAATGTTTTACCCTATTGAACTTTTCTAATCCTACCCTAAAGTAGAAGCTTCCAAAAAGATGTTGGAAGAAATGGATGGGTAGGCTAAGGCTATCATGCAAGACATCCAAACTGCCAAGGATAAGCAAAAAGCATATGCTGATCTAGGAAGGCAAGAGCAGATCTTCAAGAAAGGAGACATGGTTTTTGTTCATGTCTACTTGAAGGAGAGTTTCTTTTCCTTGGGACAATTCAAGAAACTAGACCCAAGATATTGTGGGCTATACAAGAGCCTCAAGTGTTTAGGACTCAATGCTTATAAGTTACAACTTCCTAAAAGTTCACAATGTATTTCATGTTAGCCTATTGACAGATTATATAGCCAACCCTAATCATGTTCTTGATGATCAATAAGTTGTAATGCCAAGGCAAAGAATCCTTGAGCTTCAGCTTGATAGAATACTTTATATAAAAGAATAGATCCTTAGAAGCAGAATCCTTAGGAAATACCTCATCACAAGTGGAAAGATTTCCCTAGAGAGGATGCCACTTGGATCAATGAGGAAGCCCGATGCAAACCACATCCCTAATATCTTTCGAGATGAGGACATCTCAATTCCTCTAAGGGAAAGAGGATGCAATGTTTTGATTACCTTTCCCCCACCCTACGTGAATCAGGGCTTGGGAAGGGGGAAATCTTAAAGGTTATTAACCTTTATTTTTTTTTTCAAAAAAAAAGAAAAAGAGAAGAAAACAAGAAGAAAGTGTTGAGATTGGCTATTGTTGAAGTGAGCCACCACCTCCTTACCTCAGAATCACCACTCAATCTAATTTGTTAGATATGCTCAATGCCCCACCCTCATAAGGTACCACCAATGATCCATGGTGCTCTAAGTTATAAGGCCCCTATTATGAGGAGAAGCCATGTGTGAGCATGGATATTGGGTGGGTCTTGACTTATCTTCTAGATGAGGTCTATGTGATCGAAAGGCAAAAAGGTGACCTTTGTGAATCTAGCCTTTTAGATAGAGTAGTTATCCTGATAATAACTTGAAGCACAATGCATCGAGTTGTGGGGTGTGGGAGTTATTAGAGGCCCCTATTATAGGGTCCGAGGGCCACAGAAGTAGGCCCTAGCTGGGAGGTCTCACGGGGGCCAATGGCCTTGCTCCTTGATGGAGGTCCAGGGGTAGCACCTCTGGTGGCTTGATGGTAAAGAGAGTATTTCCTAGAATATTTCCTAGCCAACTAGGGAAGATTCATAATATGGTTAGACATGCTAACCAGACTATCTTCCCAGGCTATAAAATGAAGACCCCTCTAAAGCCATTGTTAATCTATCTTTCACCTAGTCAGAGTTCTTCCAGCTACTATTCTTAAGATTTTCGCCTATCATCTATTTGGATTGCCATCTAAGCTTCATAGTGGAAGTGCACAGGTGAACAGAGCCATCTTTATATCAGTTGTGTGATTGCTTTGGCAGCAGCCAAAGGTTAGAGGTTGTAGCAAATGGATGTGAAGAATGCCTTCTTGCATGGTGATTTGCAAGAAGAAGTGTATATGGATCAACCAGCAGGTTATGAAGATTTAGAGCATCCCACGTATGTGTGCAGGTTGAAGAAGGTGCTCTATGGGCTCAAGCAAGCACCTAGAGCATGGTTTGACAAGATCAGAGAGTATCTTGTCAATATTGGCTTTTATGTTTCTGATGCTGATCACTCACTTTATGTGAGAAAGGGAGATGCAGGTTTGGTCATCATAGTCATCTATGTGGATGACTTGATTATTACAGGTGATAGTGATAGTGGGATTGCTGAAGTCAAGGATCTTTTGAAGAAGAAGTTTGAGATGAAGGATTCAGGTGAGCTAAGGTACTTCCTTGGCATTGAGGTGATCAGATGTGATAATGGTATATGGCTGTCCCAAAGACAGTATGGCTTGGATATGTTGTCCAAGTATGGTATGACAGCATGCAAACCACTTTCAGTCCCATTGGAGCAGAATGTAAAGTTGAGTGCTGATGTTGGGGATGAGATAGAAGACCCTACTATGTTCAGGAGAATAGTGGGGAGTTTGATCTACATGACCATTACAAGGCCAGACTTGAGCTACGCTGTTGGTCTTATGATTCAGTTTATGCAAGTACCTAGAAAGCCACATTTAGATGCAGTGAGATGCATATTGAGATATGTTAAGTCCACATTACATTATGGACTTCTCTATGAGGCAGGTACAGATGTACAGGTGTTTGGATACACAGATGCAGATTGGGCTGGTAGTATGTCTGATAGAAGATCTACCAGCGGATACATGTTCTCTCTTGGTAGTGCAGCAGTTACTTGGAGCAGCAAAAAGCAATCTACAGTTGCTTTGTCAAGTACAGAGGCTGAGTATAGAGGTGCTGCTGTTGCAGCATGTGAGGTAGTATGGCTACAAAAGTTATTGGCTGATTTGGATGTGCAAATGGAAGGTCCAGTTGTCATTTATTGTGACAACATGAGCAGTATACAGTTGGCTAGGAACCTGTGTTCCATGCCAGGACAAAACATATTGAGGTACACTACCACTTTGTGAGAGAGAAGGTACTAGCAGGTGAGATTGACTTGGTGTATGTCAGCACACAGGATCAGATAGCTGACATCTTCACGAAGGCATTGGGTATAGAGAAGCTTCAAAAGTTTCGAAGCTTACTTGGAGTTGCAGAGATGCAGTTGAGCTTGAGGGGGAGTGTTGAGATGACAAGCTCAACACATGCCGACATTGATGATGGACCGCCTGGTTAGATGGGTTCACACGTCTACACTTAGCACGTCGGTGGTCATTATGACTCTCACATGGCCACTGACTCATTACTTATTATATTCAGATTGTTACACCTATTTACAGCTGGCATAGTTATAGCGCCAGTCGACTAGTGTAGTTGGTTATGCATTGTTTGACTTAGTAGGCCACTTTCCTTTATGTTATATCTTATCTATACTTTGTGTACATTGTAAAGAGTGTGGAAGAAGAAGAAGAAACCAGCAAGAAAACGTTTTGGCCTCCATCTCTCTTCTTGTCTCTTGAGTGAGCTTCCCCTTATGCATTCTGTGTGTGTTCGGCGCAGCATCTTGAGCAAGTCCCCCCACCATGCGATTCTTGACACTATATAGTGACTAGCAATGCAATGCCAACACTACCTCTTAGCACAACCACATTTTATTTTGTTGAGAAGTCACCGTTATAGAATCCAATTGGATGCAAGCCTTTGGTGAACTTGTCTCTCTTAATTTGATAAGCAAAAGCACATTTCCTAGACTTAACACAATATAAATGTACATTTGGATTGCTTGTATGAATTGTCTTGTATCATATTTGTTGGGGAGAGGAGGGGAAGGGAGAGAGAGGGGGAGGGGAGGGAGCTATGCATGTATTGAAATTAAAGTTCTAAAAACATCAAGTGGCTACCCAAGCATTCACATTATGAGAGAGAGAGAGAGAGAGAGAGGTGTTTAGGATTTAGGAGAAGCGTTTGTTACAACACACGCCATAATCTGATGTGAGGCATTATGATACAATGTGGACTCATTGCATGTATGAGAGAGAGAAAGTGAGAGGGAGGGAGATAAACGCAGAGAGTGAGTGTGACTGAGATTTATATACGTACATATATGGACGTGTATATATGTATATATAGGTGAGAGGGAGAGAGAGAGAGAATATAGAGTGAGAGGGAGAAATTGCATGTACAACCCTAAACTAAGAGAGAGTAAAGACATGGAGTAATTTGTGAGAGAGAGACAAAGGGGAGAGAGAGAGAGAGAGAGAGAGAGAGAGAGAGAGAGAGAGAGAGAGAGTGTGTGTGTGTGTGTGTGTATGTGTGTGTGTGTGTGTGTGAGTGAAGGTAGTATTGGCAATCGTGGAGGTGGTGGGGATAATGGTAGTGGTGGTGGAGGTGGCAATAGTATTGGCGGTGGCCATAGAGATGGTGGTAGTGGTGGTGGAGGTAGTGTGGTGGTGGTGGCAATAGTGGTGGCAGTGGTGGTGGAGGAAGTTGTTGTGGTAGTGGTGGTGGAGGTAAAAAAAAATCAAGGGGTAGAATAAGTGGACTATGTGGAACAAGAAATGGAGGTTTCCCAGAGAAGCTCGCTCAAAAGCTCGCTTCTCGCATACTCATCTGGTGGAGTAAAGGATATAAAATGATTGAGCAAGAGGATGGATCATTTGTTTGGGAAATCAAAGTCTTCTGTCATCACTGCTTATGAATTCTGACAAGCATCCCTATTATATTCAATGAAGAAGGTGGGATGGAGCCTTCAGTACATCCTCTGAATATGCTAAATTTTGATTACCATAATTACGAGTAGAGGTGACGATGGCTAGTTGTGTGAACCCTTTGTGGAAGTACACATTGTATTTTGATGGAGTGTCCAGGGGTCCCACCAAGAAAGGGAGTATAGGGGTAGTTGTTAGAGATCCCCGATATAGAGTCGCAAAAATTTTATTTATTTATCTCGGGGTAGGATTTACCAATAACATGGCAGAATACAAAGCTTTAATCATGGGCCTGAATATTGCTAAGAAGGGCGCATCTGTCAATTGTTAGTAAAGGGGGATTCCCAATTGGTATTGAACCAACTAAAGGGGACTTACACAATACAAAATCCCATTCTTTCTATGTATTATCGCACTGCTATGACCACACTTGATGGGTTTGAGAGAGTGTCTCTTCAGCTGGTTCCACGTTATTGGAAATAGTTTGTTGATTCATTAGCCAACTTTGCTTATGAAGAAGACATTTTCTTCAACTATGGTCCTAGTTTGGATATCTCTATGGATGATGAGATAGGACCCAATCGATTATGGGGGACTATCAGAACATCCCTATATGGTAGGTGATGGTTAGTATGGGTGATGCAAAGAGTGGCGAGACCCATTTGCCTTTGTTATCTTGGACCCATAGGTTGGCTAGACGATATGTTATGCGTACACCTCTTGCTATTTATGCAGGAGGCATGGGTCATAATTTGATGCATTTAGTTTACAGCATGAGCCCTATTTCCTCCTTGGGATGGAGCATCTTGTTGTATATTAGTGAGATTTCAAAAGGGGAGATCTCCACGAGCTATTTTGTTTTATTTCATTAGGCCAAGAGGGCTGGTTCTTTTTAGGGTTTTAATGCTTAATTTCGTTAGGCCAAGAGAGCTAGTTTTGTTGGGTGTGATATGTGATATTTCCTTAGGCCAAGAGGGCTATATGTTTGTTTGGTGCAGGTATGTTTAATGGACATGTCTGAGTATGGAAACCCTGAACGAAAAATATGTTACAAAAAAAAAAGATGACCAGACTATAGGAGTCCTCGCCTAGTAGGGGGTCCTGGTCCAATTATCCCAAGTTCGGCAGGTAGTTCAGACCGCCACTAGGATGACCTGTTTGATAGGCTTTTTAGCCAGTCCATGTTAGAGCAGTTGGTTAGAGACTCACTCCAGGCTTTCTGTCAAATTATGCTGGGCCTATTCCACGTGGATTTCATGCCTTGGTTATGTCAGGGGGTAGGGCGAGTGCTATGGAGTGTTTAGTTGTGTATTTTTTATATTAGCTTGATGCTCTTTATGATTATGTGTGTGCAGATTTGTTTGTGGGATTTGACGGATTGAGTCGCCCTATCCTGTGGTCACCAATGAGAGTCGGATTTTAGGAGCCGATTTTGAGCTGTGCTTGAAGCATTTAAGGTTATTTTTGGAGCAAGAAGTGCCCGGGAAGCGCCAAAGACCAAATTTTCATGAAAAATCAAATGGTGGCGGATGACCGAGCTAGAAGATTTTGACATCATGAAGCCACCTGTCTAGACGGATCTTGAATCCGAGTCCATTTTCCCACTCGAAATCAAAATATCCACTTGTGGGACAGTGTGAATACAAAGAGATGAACCAGTTATTTTAAAAGTTTTAACCTTAGGCTTAATAAAAGCCTCAAAACTAATGAAAAAACTAACGAATAGAGGGGGGACGCAAATTTTTTTTGTGCCCTATCAAAATCTAATCGATGCCTCTCCGATTCAAAATCCGTTTAGAGAGAGAGAGAGAGAGAGAGAGAGAGAGAGAGAGAGAGAGAGAGAGAGAGAGAGAGAGAGAGAGAGAGAGAGAGAGAGAGAGAGAGAGAGAGAGAGAGAGAGATTCTCAATCCAAACAGAGAGAGGAAGGAGATGGCTGTAATCTTGCCCGTCTTCATGGAGGATTAAGAAATTTGATTTTTTAGTCTTTCTCTTCTTTCTCCTCTCTCCCCTTTGTGGCTATTCATATGCATCAATTCAAGAGAGAAGGGGGAGGGTTGTGATGAAGAATCCAAAGCAAATGATGATGCTGGAGCGATGGAGGACGTAGATTGGGTTGAGAGAGTATGTCAACGGCAAAGAAGAAGCGTCGACGACCTCCCATCTATGAGCTATGAGCCTCAAAATCGCGGTTTCTATGCGTAAGTGAGTGGTTCTTTTGTTTTACGAAAAGTGTTTGAAGAAAGTGCTTGATTTTGTTTGTTATTGATTTCTCATGTTGCATTCTCTCTGAAATATGAAAGAAATAATGGAATTTAGGGTTTTCCTTGAGTGTTTTGGGGTCATATGGGACATAAATTGATATGAAAACATTGCACAGTGTCCTTGATTAGTAAGAACCCGTAATTCTAAAATATCACATTTTTATGAAGAAATAAATGGAAAAAAATAGAAAAAAAATAGTTTTTGCACCTAAAAATTTAGGAAAAAATACATTTTATGTTCATAAGCATATAGCAAGATGAAAGCTGGATTTTAGGAGTTGATTTTGAGCCATGCTTGAAGCATTTGAGGAGGCAGCTTTTGGAGCAAGAAGTGTCTGGAAAGCACCAAAGATCAAATTTTCATGAAAAATCAAATGGTGGCACATGAGATGGAGCTTTCCTAGATGCATTTTGATATCAGGAATCTAATGCAAGTCTCGATTCGTCGATCGGAGGTCATTTGACCCTCAATTTAATCCCTGCAAGGTTTGGTGTTGTAAAGCAGCTACTGGATCCGAGAGCTGGAAAGTGCATGGCGGATTCAAAGTTTATAGATTTTGATGTCATGAAGCCGCCTACTTGGACGGATCTCAAATCCGAGTCTGTTTGCCCACCTGAAATCGAAATATCCACTTGTAGGATAGTGTGAACACAAAGAGATAAACCGATTATTTTAAAGATTAATAACCTTAGGCTTAAAAGAAGCCAAACTAATTGACAAAATTGACGAACAAGGGGAGTTTAGGGTTTAGGGTTTGCGCCCCCTTCCAAATCTGCTGGTATCACTTCATTCGTGATCCGTTTAGCGAGAGAGAGAGAGAGAGAGAGAGAGAGAGAGAGAGAGAGAGAGAGAGAGAGAGAGAGAGAGAGAGAGAGAGAGAGAGAGAGAGAGAGAGAGAGAGAGAGAGAGAGAGAGAGAGAGAGAGAGAGAGAGAGAGAGAGAGAGAGAGAGAGAGAGATTCTCGATCAAGGCAGAGAGAGGAAGGAGGTGACTATTAGTTTGGTGATTTTTATGGAGGATTTCAAAATCTAAATTTTTAGTCTCTCTCTCTCTCTCTCTCTCTCTCTCCCCTCTTTGTTGTTGTTTATATGCATCAATTCAAGAGAGAAGGGGGATGGGTGTGATGAAGAGTCTAGAGCAAATGATGATGCTGGAGCGATGGAGGACGTATATCAGGCTGAGAGAGTGTGTGAGCGATAGAGAAGAAGCATCAACGACCTCCCATCTACAAGTTACGAGCCTCGAAAATCGCAGTTTCTATACGTAAGTGAGTGGTTTTTTTGTTTTATGGAAAACGATTGAAGAAAGTGTTTGATTTTGTTTGTTCTTGATTTTCCATGTTGCATTCTCTTTGAAATATGAAAAAAACCAAAAAATACAATGAAATAATAAATTTTCACAAAACACGCAAAACCCATAAGTTGCGATTTTAGTAAAAATAATGGAATTTGGGTTTTTTGTTGAGTGTTTTGGGTCATATGGGATGAAACTAGATATGAAAATGATGCTAAGTGTCCTTGATCAGTAAGAACCCATAATTCTAAAATATCTCATTTTTATGAAGAAATAAAAGGGAAAAAAGAAAAAATAAGGGAAAATTTACTTTTTACATCTAAAAGATTAGGAAAGATACATTTTATGTTCGTGAATGTATAACAAGGCTAGAGTATGAGGATTAAGCCTCAGTCAAGCCTTGTTTTGATGTTATAGTGTGGTTTTATCGATTTTTGTATGAAAAATTATATAAAAAGGAACCCTACACCTACCCAACAAATGCAAAACCTAACAGGTAGGGAAAATAGGGTTTGTGAAAGTGGTTAGTTGCTGAAAATGATGCGAATTTTGATTTATTTGTGTATGCATAACATATAGGATGGGTTATCGTTTGAATTAAGGAGACTAGTAGCACGAAGAAATTCGGTGCTAGTCTCTGGCTACGCCGCATGTACGATTAGGTGGAAAATCATTGAAGGGTGGTTTTTGCACTTCATCTAGCTAGTTTCTAATGATAAAATGCTTGAGCACAATGGTTATCCACACTTGCATTGAGCATAACATGGTATCAAACGTGGACGCATTGCAATTGCTTTCCAAACATTGACCTACGTGGAGTGTGTAAGGAAACCTGAGCTGTAGGGTAGATGAATGGTTTCTTGGGGCAAGCATTGTAAGGAAAGATCAAATATCCTGGATCATTCAAAACATATAAGAGTAGAGATTATTCGTGTGTTCTTTATGTCAGAGCAACACATCAAGGGGCCAATCCTCTTGGTGTAGGAGAGCTGCAGTGGGGCCATGGTATTTAGCCGGAGGGGTTGTCTCCTTTATGTTTGTGCTACGTGGAATATTATACCAAGATGTGTCGGATCTCCCTCTAAGGAGTAAGGAAGGGCAATCGTTGGACTACGTTCTATTACAAACACCATATCTACATTAGCAATTAGGGCAGTGTGTCCCTTAGATGCTCCTGGCCGCGAGGCCATGTTGGGTTGTCTTATGAGTGTTAGAGGCCCAACTAGTGCATATAGCCAATGTCAGGCCCATTTTAGGACTCGACACAAGGATGGAGCATGAGGATTAAGCCTCAATCAAGCCTTGTTTCTATGCTATAGTATGGTTTTTATCGATTTTTATATGGAAAATTACATAAAAATGAACCCTACACCTACCCAACGAATGCAAAACCTAACCGGTAGGGGGAAAGAGGGTTTGTGTAACTGGTAAGTTGCTGAAAATGTTTCAAATTCTGATTTATTTGTCTATGCACAATATATAGGATGGATTATCATTTGAATTAAGGAGACTAGTAGCACAAAGAAATTCGGTGCTAGTCTCTATCAATGCCGCACGTATGATTAGTTGAAAAATCATCGAAGGTTTGTTTTTGCACTTCACCTAGTTGGTTTCTAATGATAAAATGCTTGAGCACAATGGTTATCCAACTTGCATTGAGCATAACATGGTATCAAACCTGGATGCATTGCAATTGCTTTCCAAACATTGACCTACGTGGAGTGTGTAAGGAAACTCGAGCAGTAGGGTAGAAGAACGGTTTCTTGGGTCAAGCTTGGTAAGGAAAGATCAAATCTCTTGGATTGTTCAGAACATATAAGAGTGGAGATTGTACGTGTGTTCTTTATGTCAGAGTAATACATCGGGGGGCCATTCCTCTTGGTGTAGGAGAACCGCAGTGGGTTGCATCCTGTGTTTGTGTTACGTGGTATATTATACCAAGATGTATGGGATCTCCCTTTGAGGAGTAATAAAGGGAAATCATTAAACTACGTTCTACTACAAACACAATATATATAGTAGCAATTAGGACAGTGTGTCCCTTGGATGCTCCTGGCCGCGAGGCCGTGTGGGGTTGACTTGAGAGTTATAGAGGCCCACCGGCTAGTGCCTATAACCAGTGTTGGGCCCATTTTAGGTCCTGACAGATTTGAAGATTATGGGGCTATGCAATTCAATTTAGCCTATGGTTTTGAGAAACTTATGGACATGTTATCTGGGTGTCACCTTTTTAGTATTCAAAAAATAGGAATTGGGAGATTTCCAAACTCACTAAAATTGTGTTGTAGGCTTCCAGTCATCATGGAAACTGGCACTGAAGGTGTGTCTTTGAGCTTGCCAGTGTCAAGATTGTGGGAGAGAAGGAAGGAGTCTCGCTTGAAGCTTTCTTGCTTGCACAATGGGGGAAGACACACAAGGTGGAGGCTGAAAACAGTTTTCCTCTTCTTAGTTGTGTAAGCCAAAAGAACTCAAGTACAAAGAAATAGAAGAACCCTATATATGGGTCTCAAACCAAACTCAACTAACTAAGGTGGCATACTAACTGAGCCACGAACTAGAATAGATAAGGATAGCTATCATGTAGCTATTATTCATGGGCGGTGTACCAACCGCGTCTGCAACTGACAAGTCGGTGACATAAATACACAACGGTCACCCTGGCGTATCACGAGTGGAGCTCGATATCTCAACACTCCCCCTCGAGCTCAATCCCAATTCCTGCACACCAAGCAGGTCTCTGAACTTGCGCAGCTTCTCTGCGCCCAATGCCTTCGTGAATATGTCAGCTACCTGATCCTCTGTGCTGACATAAACTAGATCAATAAGACCTAGTAAAACCCTCTCTCGCACATAGTGATAATGCACCTCAATGTGCTTTGTTCTAGCATGATAGACTGGGTTATTTGCCAAGTGTATACTACTCATGTTGTCACAATAAATGACAACTGGCCCATCTGTAGGCTGATGCATATCATAAAGTAGCTTATGCAACCAAGCTACCTCACATGCAGCCATTGCTGCACCCATGTACTCAGCCTCTGTGCTCGACAAGGCAATTGTAGGCTGTTTCTTGCTGCTCCAAGTGACTGCAGCACTCCCAAAAGAGAACACATATCCACTGGTAGATCGTCTATCAGAAATACTACCAGCCCAATCAGCATCAGTGTATCCATGCAACTGTATCTGAACCCCAGTCTCATAAAATAGTCCATACTGCAATGTGGACTTCACATACCTGAGTATGCGTCTAGCCGCATCCAAATGTGGTTTCCTTGGAGCCTGCATAAACTGACTTACCAATCCAACAGCATAGCTCAAATCTGGCCTGGTAATAGTCATATAAATCAAACTTCCTACTATGCGTCTGTACATAGTAGGGTCTTCTAGAAGCTCACCTGCATCTGTGCTCAGCTTCACATTCTGCTCCAAAGGAACTGAAATAGGCTTACAGCCTGTCATCCCATATTTGGACAGCATGTCCAATCCATACTGCCTTTGCAAGAGCTGTATCCCACTTGGTGATCTAATCACCTCAATGCCCAAGAAATAACGCAGCTCTCCCAAATCCTTCATCTCAAACTTCTGCTTCAATAGCATTTTCACATGAAGGATATCTTCATCACTGTCACCTGTCATAATCAAATCATCAACATAAATGACAAGTAGCATAATACCTTTCTCTGTTTTTCTCACATAAAGTGAGAAATCTGCCTTGGAAATCTGAAAGCCAATAGTGACAAGATACTGTCCTATCTTGTCAGACCATGCTCTAGGTGCTTACTTCAAGCCATACAAGGCTTTCTTCAACCTGCAAACAAACTCAGGATGAATAGCATGCACATAACCTGGTGGCTGCTCCATATAGACCTCTTCTTGCAAATCACCATGCAAGAAGGCATTCTTTACACCCATCTGATGTAAAGACCATCCCTTTGATGCAGCCATAGCAATGACTGCTCTTACGGTTGCCATCCTTGCAACCGGACTGAATGTTTCTTCATAGTCAATGCCATATGTTTGTGCATACCCCTTGACTACTAATCTTGCCTTGTATCTGTTCACAGAACCATCAGCATTGTGCTTCACCTTATAAACCCACTTACAGCCAATTGCATTCTTACCTTTAGGCAAAGGTACCAATTCCCATGTAGCGTTTGCTTCCAAGGCATCCATTTCTTCATCCATGGCTTTCTCCCATTTTTCTTTTCCCATGGCTTGCTCAAAAGAAGTGGGTTCTGGTTCCTGTATCACCTTGACCATATATGCATAGTGAATGGCTGTAAATCCATCATATTTCAGCCTATCCACAGGATACCTAACTCTGGTAGACCTGCGCAAAGTGGGTTCACTCCCAGGTGCTCTCAAAACATCCCTGGTCTTCCTTACTCCAGGTGTAACAATAGAAGGAATACCCAACTCATCATCAATGCTCTGTTCTGAGCCACTGGATTCACCATCCACATAAGAGTGACCTGCATTCACATCAAACATGGGCTGATCAACCTTCTCTTTTCCTTTTCGTGATACCTGCATACCACTATCTGCATTACTTTGAGAAGATTCTCCTGATCTCAATCTGCCTGTCCATGGCGAAGAATGTGAACCACTGCTAGAGGACGCTCCAGGTCCACTAATATTTTGTGACTGCTGCTGTGAATTCTGTGCAGCATTACCATTTTGTGTATCTACATCATCAATCACATTTACTGGTTTATACCAGCTACTCATCTCATCAAAAACAACATCTCTACTCACTGTAAACTTACGAGTAGAAGGGTTATAGCATCTATACCCTTTTTGCTGCAGAGAGTAACCAATAAAGATGCACTTCTCAGCTTTTGGATCCAACTTGGATCTCAGCTCATCTGGCACATGTACATAGGCAATGCAACCAAAAATTTTCAAATGAGAAATATCTGGTTTCCTACCAGTATACCTCTCCTCTGGAGTCATTCCATGTATTGCTGCAGTGGGAGTCCTGTTCATTATGTAGACTGCTGTAGCAACTGCTTCAGCCCAATAAAAATCTGGCAAGTCTTTTTCATTGAGCATGGCACGAGATACCTCTCCAATATGCCTGTTTTTTCTTTCTGCAATTCCATTTTGCTGTGGGGTATGACTGCATGAATATTGCTGCTTTATGCCATGCTCCTGCAGGAACCTTGCAAACTCATTTGAGAGGTACTCTCCCCCTCCATCTGACCTTAGGCATTTTACTTGCAGGCCTGTTTCTTTTTCAACCATAGCTTTAAGAGTTTTGAAATGCCCAAAAACTTCACTTTTCTTTTTCATAAAATACACCCAAACTTTTCTGCTATAGTCATCAATAAAACTGACAAAATAATGACAGCCTCCAAGAGATGCAGCTTTAGTAGTCCACACATCAGAGTGGATTAATTCCAATGGCTTCTTACTCTCTTGAACATGTCTAGGAAATGGTTTCCTTGCCTGTTTTCCAAACTGACAGGCTTCACATACCTTATGCATTTCTGCAACCTTGAACTTAGGCAATCCTGCAACAATGTTTTGGGCCTGCATTGATTTAAGTCACTGTACATTAACATGACCAATGCGTTTATGCCAGATATCAATATCTGCAACTACACCGGTCCCATGTGCAAACATTGCTGCACTCAATTCAGGCATGTCTGCATCCAATGTAAACATTCTGCCCTTCTTCTTTCCTTTTGCTATCAAGCGACCTTTATTTTTCATATCCTCAACAAAGCATCCATGAGGATTAAATCTGACCTGCAAGCCCTGCTCAACCATTTGACCAACAGAAACCAGATTCTTGGTGATATTCGGGACATGAAATACATCGGACAGGTATTTCTTTTTCCCATCTTGCATAGACAAGGGAATTTTTCCAATCTGCACAATAGGATGTGCAGTATCATCACCAGTCTCCACAAATCCTGGTTTTTCCATTTTCCTTGCATCCTCCATCCATTCTGCATGACTTGTCATGTGGTTTGATGCACCTGAGTCAACATACCATACATCATTGCTTTCTTCTACACTTGTCACAGAATTGTTCATGTGCTGCACCATGAACAAATGCTCATTTCTGTCATCACCCTATCTGCTAGAAGATGCATAATTCCCTTGTTGCAGTTTTCCATTCATGATGTCATTCTGCTTTTTATAGCAGTCTTTAGCCATATGACCCATTTTACCACAGTAGTAGCATTCAACATTACTGTTTGCATTTTGACCTCTTTGCCATCCACCACGACCTCTTTGGCTCCCCCTGCCTCTAGAGTTACCACGTCCTCCTCCATAGGACTGGTTTTCTTGAGTTTGCTGCATATTCTGATTTCTACCACGGCCTCCAAATCGGCCTCCTCTACCTCTGCCTCTACCTCTTCCAGCATTTGAGTAGAAGACAGCTTCTTTTGAAGTTCCTCCTGAAGAAGATGCACCACCATTTCTCTGCTCCTCAGAAATTAGAAGAGCAATCAACTCCTCAAAATCAGGAAATCTTTCACGAACTGAAATGGATGTCCGAAACTGTGCATAATCCTTTCCTAGACCATTCAAGGTCACAGAAACTAAATCATCATCTTCCACTGGCGACCCAATGGAAGCAAGTGCATCTGCAATCTTCTTCACCTTCATGTGGTAGTCATTGATGCTCATATTTTCTCTTTGCACATTGTGCAACTCTTGCTTGAGCTGCATTTTCCTGGCTTGTGTATTTGTGCTATACATCTTTGACAGAGTATCCCATGCCTCCTTTGGCGTACTTGCATCCTGAATATGCACAATCATAGAGTCTGAAATACTGATAGACAGCCAGTACATAACTTTCCTGGCTCTCTCATGCCATGCTTTAAATGCCTGCATTTGCTGTTGATTGGGAACATCAGGAAGAACTGGTTCTTCTTCATTTCCTGCAACAAATTCCCAATATCCTTTTCCCATAAGGAAATTCGTCATTCTAAACTTCCATGCCTGGAAGTTGTTCTTGTCAAGCTTTTCAGTTACAATCTGTGAAAGAGAATCAGACGCCATTACAGAACACTGCGAAAAATTCTGTCACTGCAAAAACTCAACTTCACCCTCACAAGGGCAAATCTGCAAAACTGGCGAAAGTGGTATTTGACCACGCAGTCACTTCCTAGTGACGATTTTGCATAAACAGGAACCAAGAATTATTCTGAAACTCCCAATGTCTCTGCGCACAAGCATACGATGCAATTTCTACAGTAACTTTTCACCGACCTGTAGAACAGTGGCTGCACAGCATAAAACTGAGCCTTTTCCTGAGTGCGTGTAGAAAACTTCCGTCTGCAAAACAGGCCCCGAAATGGCCCCGAAATGGCCTCGAATAAAAAAAACAAGGTCGCCAGGGGCTAAAGCCCTCTCCCGCAGCATATACTGCCCTCTTGCTTTAGCGCGAAGGGCGTCTCAACCTGAGACAATGCACTCCTGCAATTTCCGGCTGTGCTACCTGCAGAGATCTGCTCCCAAAACAGAAAATGAAAGCAACACTGCTCCTCTTACCAGAACACCGCGAGCTTGGCTTGCTTTCTTGAGCTCCTTACCACGAACAAGGCTCTGATACCATGTCAAGATTGTGGGAGAGAAGGAAGGAGTCTCGCTTGAAGCTTTCTTGCTTGCACAATGGGGGAAGACACACAAGGTGGAGGCTGAAAACAGTTTTCCTCTTCTTAGTTGTGTAAGCCAAAAGAACTCAAGTACAAAGAAATAGAAGAACCCTATATATGGGTCTCAAACCAAACTCAACTAACTAAGGTGGCATACTAACTGAGCCACGAACTAGAATAGATAAGGATAGCTATCATGTAGCTATTATTCATGGGCGGTGTACCAACCGCGTCTGCAACTGACAAGTCGGTGACATAAATACACAACGGTCACCCTGGCGTATCACGAGTGGAGCTCGATATCTCAACAGCCAGTTGCCTTGGTGGCTTATTCATACTACCCAGTGTCTGAGAATGGTAGGTCGATGGTAGCAAGAACATGTATCCAATCTCGCTCGTCCTCAAGGCATGGGAAGTTCTTGGTAAGGGCCCCGTAGGATCTCCCAATCTATCTATCACCCTTCAACATGGTGGAGATGGCATCTAGGTCAACCAACGTAGTTTTCCAAGTGTCCATCTCTACTCTCACAGCCTTTATTTGATTGCCTAAGAAGATGAGACCATTGCTCTAGTCTTCTATGACTCTTGCGTGTGCATCTAGGGTCATCCTAGTAGGATGTCGTAGTCTACTCCCTTCATGACTATGAAGTCAATCAAGAATTGGATTCCTGCAATCTTCACTAGCCAAATTTTCAACACTTCGAATGGTTTCACCTTCATTCCGTTAGTCAATGTGACATTGAACCTAGCAGTCTCGACTGCGGTGGGTTACCCCAGGTTTGGAGTACTGCATGGCTTAGCACACTCACTCCTATCCTTGTGTCTACAATCCCCTTTCTTGTGACATCCCCTAGAGCTAGGACTTGCAGGATTGCATGCATTTATGTGCCTTCCCAAAAGGCGTTGACATGTAGGGATTTAGGCATGGAGTGCAACATCAAACTTAGTATTTGAGTTTTTGCGTCATGCTCAAGCAAGTCTATGGTAATTGGCTCATTTGGTTCTTCAACCCACTGCTTTAGCTCTAGCCATAGCGTTGGATGTTGCCTAGGTAGGTCACCTAAGCTTAGAGTTGTGGTTACCGGAGTATTGAGGAGGTTGCTAGTCACTTGTCTCTCTTTTAACTCCGTGGTTCTTGGCCAATGGCCTTGACTGGTTTGGTGGCTTAGAGCATTTAGACTTTGTCTAGGCGGCCCAACTTGTGGTGCCATCGCCTCCCTTGATTTTGGTCATGGGAGAGAGATTGGGGTGCTTATGCTTGAGAGATCATCAATCGCATCCTCTAATATGGGCTCCGCATCCTTTAGGTGCTCTTGGGCCTCCTTCACCCATTCTTTCACCTTCTTGATGGCTTTGAATTGGTGCTTCGGGATGGGGTACTCCGCTACCTTGACACTTTCCTTTTTAGTCGTCCAAGGAGCTGACATTTCTTCCTCTGCATCAATGACTTGCCTTCTAGTACATAGTGTTGTGGCACTTTCAGTTTTAAGGGTGACCTTAGCGTTTGGTCTTTTCTTCCTTTGTCTCCGACTCTTCTTTTCGACTGAAGTTGTGTCAAGGTTGCTAGGCCCCGGTAATGATATGCCGGCCTGCTTCGTCTTTGCGTGTGGGTCATGATATGTAATGGGATAGGTGTGGCTTCCCTGTCGAGGGTCTCAACACCAAACAAACCCAATGGAACCGATGGCTTGTTTGCCGAACTAGGGGATGGACTCCGCCTAGGGGAATTGACAAAGAGATGAGTGATTTCACACTTAGCACATCTTAGGTTCGCCTTATCTCTATTTGCTTGCTCCCCCTCGGGGCAGCGCGAAGAAATATGCCTTGGGTGACTGCAAGTCCAACAGCTCTTGGGCTTGCCCTCCTAAGCCTCTGCCTCTCCCTCTTCCTAACGCCATCACCGGTACTGGTCGATAGTCCATGAGGATAGTGTACATAAGGCTCATCACTACTAGGCTAAAAAAGAGAGAAAAAGAAAGAAAAGAAAAGAAAAGAAAAACAAACCAACCCAGAAAGAAAACCAAGCAAAGAAAAAAAAGAAAAGAAAAGAGAAAAAAACAAAAACAAAGGAAAGGAACACAGAAAAAAGAAAAAAAGGAAAAAAAACACCTACCTATTTGCCGTTTCATGTGCGTCTCCTCTTCCCCCCTTCCTCTCTCCTTCTTCCTCCTCCCTCTCTTCTTCCCCTTCCTCTTCTTTCTCCTTTTTCTCCTCCTCCTCCTTCTTCTCTTCTCCCCCTGCTGCTATTGACTGCCCCCGTTAGTGCCTGACGTCGTTGCTCCAGCCCCTTGATCGATGCCGCTCCTGCTGCCCCTCTGTCGTCGTTTGCCGCCGCCCTCGGTCGTGAGGCCCTCCCGTCAGTGCTCTAGCCACCGTCCCCTCTAGCCCTCGGCCGCCCACGTCACTTGCGACGCCGTCCTCTTCCGTCTCGGCAGTCCACATCACCTTCGACGCCGCCTCGGCCCTAGCGCCTCCTACTGCCGCTGCCTTCGACACCTTCTGCCACCACCCGCCACATCCTCCTCCACCACCAGCAGCGCCGCCTTCTCCTCCTCCTCCTCCTCCACCTGTTTCTCCCTCCTTCTCCTCCTCCACCACCACCACTTGCTTCTGGTTAGTTTCTAACCTTAGTTCCCACTAACCTAACATTAGTTAATAACTAACCTAACACTAGTTAGTTTCCTGATCAACTAACCCTAGTTAGTTCAATTAACCCCCCTCAGCTAACCCTAGTTAGTTACCCTTAACCCAAGCTTACCTAACCCTAGTTAATTGACCCCTACCCCTAGTTAGATCAACTGACCATTAACTAGACTAACCAGGCCTAGTTAGACTAACCTAACTAACTAGACTTAACTTGACTAACCAGACTAACCTACCTAACTTAATTGATTTACTCAACTAAATTAACTAAATTAACTTTCTCAAACTAAGCTAACCTAATTCACTTACTCTACTCAGTTAGCCCCCGTTCCTACCCTTTCTTTTCTGTTCTTTTCCTGCTGAGTACGGGTGTGCTCGCGGGCGTTCACGCGCGAGGACGCACTTCTGACTTGTCCGTGTGGTGGAGTATTGCAGTCCGCCGTTCACACGTAGTCATCCGTCGCTGTTCACACGCAGCTCGGGTACCTCCTTTTATTTTCCAACCCGCAAATATATAAAAATACATAAAAATAAACAAAAAACACATAAAAAATCCAAAATTTCATTTAAAATATTAAAAAAAGCATATTTTTTTTGAAAATTTACCAATATTGTTGAAATTATTTGGAATATTTTTAAGGTGAAAATTCAAATAAATAAATTGCAAGAAATTTTAAAATATGAAAATTCCTTCAAAAGTACATGTAAAATGAGTAAAATTAATTAAAAATTAGTAAAAACAAAAATAAATCCAAAAAAATTCCAAAAAATTTCACAAACCCCCTTATCTCTTTTGCCACTAATTTCTCAATTAAAAATGTTTTCATTAAAGGAAAAAAATATTATTTGAAGCTAAAAAAACCTAAATTTAATACTACACTTCATAAAAATTCATTTTAAATCCTAAAAATCAGTTGAAAAGTCATGGATGAATTAATATATATTGTTGACACTTGCTAGATAGCTGGAAATTCACTCTTATACTTCATAACATATTCATGTGTTATATATTCTGATTTAATTATTAAAAAAAGGAAAAAAAATAAAAATAACATAATAAATTAACCAAACCAAACAATATACACAAAACAAACACACCTAAAATTCAAAAATGAAAAAAAACCCACAAACAAATAAAATTTAAATAAAATAAAAAAAACAAATCCAAATAAAACAAAAACACAAAGGTGCTTTATTTTTTTTAGTCAGTGCTTTTTGTTTTTGTTTGACTGGATTCATTGCATTTTGGGGGACTACTTCGTGCGCCTTCAGTCCATTGCATACACACCCCTACCAGGTATTTATTTTGTGAGCTTTATTTATTTTCATTATCCCTTAACCACAATTAATTGCTAAAATAAACTTTATTCACCCACTTTTCCACATGCATTCGCGCTAAACACACAGTTTTTAATAAATAAAAATTAACCAACCGTTCACTTTGCACACGCTACGTGCACTTAAGAGGCACCTTAATTTTTAATAAAAATGAACCAGCCGTCACAAAAACGCACGCGCTGGCAAAAAAGCGCTCCACATCACCATTAATTTTTAATTAATGAATTTGCATTTAGAGATCTAAGTCTGGGAATTGTAGTCAGGGTTTTGATAAAGCACCGTTTCACCCTAATAAATTGTAATTAAAATTTCAAGAAGGAACCACCGTTTACTTATTAAGGTTTATAACCTAATAAAATGTCACCCATTGTTAATAATTTCTTAAAATAAACCCTTCATTAAAATAATTTTTCCTCACTGCACTTTTTTCCCCCTTTTTAATAAACACGCTTCGTGGGATGGGCGCCTAAAGTCTTCTTAGTTAAAACTGATGGTCAAGGTTATGGTCTGGTCCTGATGTACATTTTTATGGTATTATGATTTGTCTATGTGTTACGACTACGGGTATGGTTTGTAGTTTTCTTTCTTTATTGCTTGATACGGGGTCTTGGGTGCTTGTTTGTTGCATCGCATGAAGTTTTCGGTCGCATATGTGCAGAGTTCATGCTGAATTTTTTCTAGGATGTGGATTGTTTGGGGTGGTAATTGGGTTAGTTACATCTGTGTGTGTCCTCTTTTTGATTGATTTCTTTTTGATAGCCCTTTGGTTGTTTTGCAGGCATTCTTTGTGATTGTTTGTGTTGTGGTGTGTGTGTTTTCCATCTGAATGGCACCTCACGCTCCTCCTCCTATCCAATATGTCCTGCTAGTCAATAGGGATTACTCTTCCCTACTGAATTTTGAGCCTATAGCAAAAGTAGGACTTGCGACTTTCGTGGCTGCTTCATTCCCACTGATTCCAGATGATCCATCCATGTGTGATGAGTTCCTTGCATCATACAGCAAGAAGTCGGGCTTGGTTCATGGTGCTTCCATGATATTGACACCCCAAGGGTTAGGGAAGGCTTTGTCTCTTCCCTACAAAGGAGAGCCCTTTGTTATAGCTAGACAATTATTCTCCAACGATGAGATTTTCTAGCTGTTACAGAAGCAGACCAAGGAAATTCTGGATGTCAAGAAAGTGATCAACACTTCAGGAGTATATTTTTTCCATGATCACTGATCCTCTTTGGAAGTTAGACTGCTAGTTTCTTCAAGATAGGTTTATGCTTGCCAAAACACCATCCCATTACTTGTCCAAAGAGCTCTTTACAACTTCCAGGATGGTGTTAAAAGGAGTGGCTATTGATTGGAGTACTTACCTGCTTACAAAGATGGACCAACATTTTGTGAAAGTAACCAGAGGAAATGTTACAAATGTCACCTATGGTTCCTACCTGTATGCTTTCTTGACATACTCAGGCCTAAAGAAGGGTGTGCTTTCACCTCCTCCATCGGATCCAGTACCTCCTCCACCACCTTCAGAAGAGTCAGAACCTATTGATATAGAGGATCTTGATTCTCCTCCTCCACTATTCATTCATCGAAAACGCTTGAAGCGTGTGGTAGATAAAACTCCCTCAGTTCTTCCTTCAGTCACAATTTTTGCCAGATGTAGCAGGAATTCTTCTCGTTCGATTCTCGAAATTGGGCAGAAGTGGTGTGTTCAATTGTTGCGATCAGACGGGTCAAGCATTCGATTGGACGGGTTATGTGTCCGATTTGGAATTGGTTTGATTTTCAAAATCGGACAGGGGTGTCCAATCAGACCATGTGGGTTTGTCCAAGTCCGATTTTGGGAATCGAATGGGTCACTTAGTCTGATTCTGGGAATTGGACCGGTCGCTTGGTCCAATTCTGGGAATCAGACACTATGGCGAGCGTCTGATTCCGCCGGGCCGAAAAGCATGTCAATCATGTTTTTTCCAAGGATATAAGCTCCAATGTTGCCTCTACCCACAACAATAGCCAGGAATGAAGAAGAGGTGTGGGCCAAGGGCATCCTATACCTGAATCTCGCAGAAAGCCCCAATATGCTCCGATCGATCTAATGTAGACCTGGACCTGCAAGGTCTCTCTCTCTCTCTTTTT
Source organism: Lygodium microphyllum (assembly GCF_053477565.2). Taxonomy (NCBI): domain Eukaryota; kingdom Viridiplantae; phylum Streptophyta; class Polypodiopsida; order Schizaeales; family Lygodiaceae; genus Lygodium; species Lygodium microphyllum. Next base: position 130,580,202 of record NC_141138.1, read on the forward strand.
CTCACAAAACCAGGAGTGCAAATAAGGTTTTCCATGGTTACCCAGAACCTTAAACCCTAGCTGGTTAGCACCTTAGTCCTCCCAATCGCTCCACCTATGACTCCGAGACAGTTGAGTCCTCTTTTTTTCCCATTTTTTCCTGTTATCACCATGTTCAGGACTGTTTTACAGTAGTGAACTTCAAGCTTTCCACTCTGATTTCTCCTTCCTATCCTACTCTAAATGCAACAAATATCAAAAGCAAAGTAATAAATCGATTTCTCTTGCTCAACTAATCATCAAAAACTAGAAATACTTACTTGTAGCATGGATTAAAACTCAAATCCTCCTATCTATCTCAAGCTTCAGTTCGGGGATGAAACTCTTACTTTGATACTCGATTTGAAGCACGCAAGTGCTCAAACTTGAATCAGTTGGTCCTAGCAAAACGGAACCAAAATGTAGAGGCAAGCACAAGCTCAACCGCCAAGACCCACGAAAATAATTTTCCCTCACTGCACTTTTTTCCCCCCTTTTTAATAAACACGCTTCGTGGGATGGGCGCGTAAAGTCTTCTTAGTTAAAACTGATGGTCAAGGTTATGGTCTGGTCCTGATGTACATTTTTATGGTATTATGATTTGTCTATGTGTTACGATTACGGGTATGGTTTGTAGTTTTCTTTCTTTATTTCTTGATACGGGGTCTTGGGTGCTTGTTTGTTGCATCGCATGAAGTTTTCGGTCGCATATGTGCAGAGTTCATGCTGAATTTTTTCTAGGATGTGGATTGTTTGGGGTGGTAATTGGGTTACTTACATCTGTGTGTGTCCTCTTTTTGATTGATTTCTTTTTGATAGCCCTTTGGTTGTTTTGCAGGCATTCTTTGTGATTGTTTGTGTTGTGGTGTGTGTGTTTTCCATCTGAATGGCACCTCACGCTCCTCCTCCTATCCAATATGTCCCGCTAGTCAATAGGGATTACTCTTCCCTACTGAATTTTGAGCCTATAGCAAAAGTAGGACTTGCGACTTTCGTGGCTGCTTCATTCCCACTGATTCCAGATGATCCATCCATGTGTGATGAGTTCCTTGCATCATACAGCAAGAAGTCGGGCTTGGTTCATGGTGCTTCCATGATATTGACACCCCAAGGGTTAGGGAAGGCTTTGTCTCTTCCCTACAAAGGAGAGCCCTTTGTTACAGCTAGACAATTACTCTCCAATGATGAGATTTTCTAGCTGTTACAGAAGCAGACCAAGGAAATTCTGGATGTCAAGAAAGTGATCAACACTTCAGGAGTATCTTTTTTCCATGATCACTGATCCTCTTTGGAAGTTAGACTGCTAGTTTCTTCAAGATAAGTTTATGCCTGCCAAAACACCATCCCATTACTTGTCCAAAGAGCTCTTTATAGCTTCCAGGATGGTGTTAAAAGGAGTGGCTATTGATTGGAGTACTTACCTGCTTACAAAGATGGACCAACATTTTGTCAAAGTAACCAGAGGAAATGTTACAAATGTCACCTATGGTTCCTACCTGTATGCTTTCTTGACATACTCAGGCCTAAAGAAGGGTGTGCTTCCACCTCCTCCATCTGATCCAGTACCTCCTCCACCACCTTCAGAAGAGTCAGAACCTATTGATATAGAGGATCTTGATTCTCCTCCTCCACTATTCATTCATCGAAAATGCTTGAAGCGTGTGGTAGATAAAACTCCCTCAGTTCTTCCTTCAGTCACAATTTTTGCCAGATGTAGCAGGAATTCTTCTCGTTCGATTCTCGGAATTGGGCAGAAGTGGTGTGTTCAATTGTTGCGATCAGACGGGTCAAGCATTCGATTGGACGGGTTATGTGTCCGATTTGGAATTGGTTTGATTTTCAAAATCGGACAGGGGTGTCCGATCAGACCATGTGGGTTTGTCCGAGTCCGATTTTGGGAATCGAATGGGTCACTTAGTCTGATTCTGGGAATTGGACGGGTCGCTTGGTCCAATTCTGGGAATCAGACACTATGGCGAGCGTTTGATTCCACCGGGCCGAAAAGCATGTCAATCATGTTTTTTCCAAGGATATAAGCTCCAATGTTGCCTCTACCCACAACAATAGCCAGGAATGAAGAAGAGGTGTGGGCCAAGGGCATCCTATACCTGAATCTCGCAGAAAGCCCCAATATGCTCCGATCGATCTAATGTAGACCTGGACCTGCAAGCTCTCTCTCTCTCTCTCTTTTTCTCACAAAACCAGGAGTGCAAATAAGGTTTTCCATGGTTACCCAGAACCTTAAACCCTAGCTGGTTAGCACCTTAGTCCTCCTAATCTCTCCACCTATGACTCCGAGACACTTGAGCCCTCTTTTTTTCCCATTTTTTCCTGTTATTACCATGTTCAGGACTGTTTTACAGTAGTGAACTTCAAGCTTTCCACTTTGATTTCTCCTTCCTATCCTACTCTAAATGCAACAAATATCAAAAGCAAAGTAATAAATCGATTTCTCTTGCTCAACTAATCATCAAAAACTAGAAATACTTACTTGTCGCATGGATTAAAACTCAAATCCTCCTATCTATCTCAAGCTCCAGTTCCGGGATGAAACTCTTACTTCGATACTTGATTTGAAGCACGCAAGTGCTCAAACTTGAATCAGTTGGTCCTGGCAAAACGGAACCAAAATGTAGAGGCAAGCAAAAGCTCAACCGCCAAGACCCACGAAAATAATTTTCCCTCACTGCACTTTTTTCCCCCCTTTTTAATAAACACGCTTCGTGGGATGGGCGCGTAAAGTCTTCTTAGTTAAAACTGATGGTCAAGGTTATGGTCTGGTCCTGATGTACATTTTTATGGTATTATGATTTGTCTATGTGTTACGATTACGGGTACAGTTTGTAGTTTTTTTTCTTTATTGCCTGATACGGGGCCTTGGGTGCCTGTTTGTTGCATCGCATGAAGTTTTCGATCGCATATGTGTAGAGTTCATGCTGAATTTTTTCTAGGATGTGGATTGTTTGGGGTGGTAATTGGGTTAGTTACATCTGTGTGTGTCCTCTTTTTGATTGATTTCTTTTTGATAGCCCTTTGGTTGTTTTGTAGGCATTCTTTGTGATTGTTTGTGTTGTGGTGTGTGTGTTTTCCATCTGAATGGCACCTCACGCTCCTCCTCCTATCCAATATGTCCCTCTAGTCAGTAGGGATTATTCTTCCCTACTGACTTTTGAGCCTATAGCGAAAGTAGGACTTGCGACTTTCGTGGCTACTTCATTCCCACTGATTCTAGATGATCCATCCATGTGTGATGAGTTCCTTGCATCATACAGCAAGAAGTTGGGCTTGGTTCATGGTGCTTCCATGATATTGACACCCCAAGGGTTAGGGAAGGCTTTGTCTCTTCCCTACAAAGGAGAGCCCTTTGTTACAGCTAGACAATTATTCTCCAACGATGAGATTTTCTAGTTGTTACAGAAGCAGACCAAGGAAATTCTGGGTGTCAAGAAAGTGATCAACACTTCAGGAGTATCTTTTTTCCATGATCACTGATCCTCTTTGGAAGTTAGACTGCTAGTTTCTTCAAGATAGGTTTATGCTTGCCAAAACACCATCCCATTACTTGTCCAAAGAGCTCTTTACAACTTCCAGGATGGTGTTAAAAGGAGCGGCTATTGATTGGAGTACTTACCTACTTACAAAGATGGACCAACATTTTGTCAAAGTAACCAGAGGAAATGTTACAAATGTCACCTATGGTTCCTACTTGTATGCTTTCTTGACATACTCAGGCCTAAAGAAGGGTGTGCTTCCACCTCCTCCATCTGATCCAGTACCTCCTCCACCACCTTCAGAAGAGTCAGAACCTATTGATATAGAGGATCTTGATTCTCCTCCTCCACTATTCATTCATCGAAAATGCTTGAAGCGTGTGGTAGATAAAACTCCCTCAGTTCTTCCTTCAGTCACAATTTTTGCCAGATGTAGCAGGAATTCTTCTCGTTCGATTCTCGGAATTGGGCAGAAGTGGTGTGTTCAATTGTTGCAATCAGACGGGTCAAGCATTTGATTGGACAGGTTATGTGTCCGATTTGGAATTGGTTTGATTTTCAAAATCGAACAGGGGTGTCCGATCAGACCATGTGGGTTTGTCCGAGTTCGATTTTGGGAATCGAATGGGTCACTTAGTCTGATTCTGGGAATTGGACCGGTCGCTTGGTCCAATTCTGGGAATCAGACGCTATGGCGAGCGTTTGATTCCGCCGACCGAAAAGCATGTCAATCATGTTTTTTCCAAGGATATAAGCTCTATTGTTGCCTCTACCCACAACAATAGCCAGGAATCAAGAAGAGGTATGGGCCAAGGGCATCCTATACCTGAATCTCGTAGAAAGCCCCAATATGCTCCGATCGATCTAATGTAGACCTGGACCTGCAAGCTCTCTCTCTCTCTCTTTTTCTCACAAAACCAGGAGTGCAAATAAGGTTTTCCATGGTTACCCAGAACCTTAAACCCTAGCTGGTTAGCACCTTAGTCCTCCCAATCGCTCCACCTATGACTCCGAGACAGTTGAGTCCTCTTTTTTTCCCATTTTTTCCTGTTATTACCATGTTCAGGACTGTTTTACAGTAGTGAACTTCAAGCTTTCCACTCTGATTTCTCCTTCCTATCCTACTCTAAATGTAACAAATATCAAAAGCAAAGTAATAAATCGATTTCTCTTGCTCAACTAATCATCAAAAACTAGAAATACTTACTTGTAGCATGGATTAAAACTCAAATCCTCCTATCTATCTCAAGCTCTAGTTCGGGGATGAAACTCTTACTTCGATACTCGATTTGAAGCACGCAAGTGCTCAAACTTGAATCAGTTGGTCCTGGCAAAACGGAACCAAAATGTAGAGGCAAGCACAAGCTCAACCGCCAAGACCCACGAACTGCTTATTGTTCAAGCATTTCAAGCAAGCACTAATGGCTACCTCTCACATAGCCGACGTGCCATACCTCTCTACGAGTGTAGTGAGTTTACCTTGATGCCCGATTGAGTTGCTTCCTCTCTCAAGCACTCTGATCACTCCTCAATTCTTGATGCAAGCTCAAGAATTCTCAAATCTCCACCCCAAGCTCCATCCTCCATAGCCATATGTGAGATGAGAGAAGAGAAGAGAAGAAGAGAAGATGAGATGGAGGAGGGCTTCACCTCCAAGATCCCTCACCCTCACACACTCACTCCCTCACTCGCTCTCACTCCTCCCTCAAGCACTCACAAGCAAGCAAGAGAAGAGAAGAGAAGAAGAGAAGAAGAAGAGTCCACTTTGCCACACACCAAAGAATGAGCTCTTATTCACTTTTGAACTTCATATACAAGACCCTCTTTCCCTTGGGTGGTCATCCCCTTTTTACATGGCCAATCATAGCCTAGGCCCTTTTTCCATTGTTCTCTTATCTTCCTAGCTTCCTTCCTACCGCCCATCTACCTTTGCAATTTGCACGAGTCAGAGCCCTCAGGTCAGAGCTTGATGCTCTTAAAATAAATCATGGTGCGCCTTGCACTCTTTTACAAAACCTTTGACTTGCGCTTGACCAACGTAATCTCAGGGTACGAGAGTACACCAATCAGTTCATGAACTTGACTATGTATGTGGAGAGCATTAATGATGATGCCAAATTGCATAAGTACATCTATCGGTTGGAAGTAAGCCTATCGGCACATGTCATGGCTTAAAAGTTTGCAACGCTATTTGACGCAATTGAACTGGCGGAAAGATATGCCGAAATTACTATAAGAGTTAGAGCTTTCAGCAAGGTTATGGATAGTTGCATACCCCATTGTGGTCACCCCCATATGGGGGTGGGTTTTGAGGAAATTCCATGCCTAATAGCAACTCCAAAATACCCACTTGGCTCTAATGCCGAGAGTGAAAATAGACATTCCACTACATCACCCTCTAATGGATCGAGTGGCAGACATTCATTTTCCCGGATGTTATGAAGGAATGGAAGGAAAAAGGCCTATGTTCTAAATGTGGGGATAAGTATGCTATCCACCATGCCTCCAAGTGCGCTTATACAAGACATCCAAGGTCAATGTGCATAACATGTATGTGATGGAAGATTGGCACAATGATGAGGATAACTTACCTATTAACAATGAGGAGCATGCTCACGATGTGGACCATGAGTAGTTCTATGGTCTGAAGGATGGGTTTCCCTTTGACCCAAACGGTTGTCCATCCAATGCACTTGATTTGACATCCCACCTGACTAACACCTCTCTTTGCTCCATCTCCTTGGATGCTTGGACGGGTTTCCCAGGAGCCCCAACACCCTTTGTGCATTTAAGGTAGTATTCATGGGAAGCATGCATCATTGTGGATAGTGGTAGTACTCTTAGTGTTGTCAATAAATCAGCCACCCATTGACCAGTTGAAATGCACCCCTACGGAATTACAACACCCCTTGAAAGTTCAAGTAGCAAATGGCAAGGAAGAAATCAGCACACATGTATGTCTCGTAGTTCCCCTATCCTTGGCTAAAAATTATGTGGCAACCTTATTGCATTAGGCATGGGCCCCATTGATGTTGTCTTGGATTGTGATTGGCTAAAAGAATGGGGGAAAATTACTATGGACTTCTCTCAGCTCTACATGGAGTTTATGATGCATGGATAGCTCATTCACTTAGAGGGAATTCAAGATAATGCTGATTTTCATCTCATTACAGTAAATCAACTCAAATGAGAGTTTAAAACTCATAGATCTTTGTCTTGCACTTGAATAAGGAAAATTCACATCAACCCTCCAAAGTATCTAAGGATTTAGCCTTGCAGGCCTTACTTGAAGAGTATACTGATTTATTTAATATGCCTACAACTCTTTCCCTTGAGAGGCAAGTGGACCATCCACTTGATTTAGAGCCCCATTTCTCTCCAGTGAAAACAAGCCACCTTATAGAATCTCCAAGTGTAAACGTGAAGAGGTAGCGAAGCAAGTCGAGGAGTTGCTTGAGATGGGTTTCATTGAACCAAGTTCTTCCCCTTATGCATCCCTTGTCTTGTTAGTCAAGAAGAAAGATGGTTCTTTCCGCATGTGCATCGACTACAAAGGCTTAAACAAAATCACAGAGTGAAGAACTGCTATCCCATCCCATGGATCGATGACTTGTTGGATGAGTTGAAAGGGGCATGCTTTTTCACTAAGATTGATTTGCACTCTAGATACCATCAAATCTGTATGAGGGAGGATGATGAGATCAAAATAGCTTAAAGCACTGATCATGGGCCTTCCTATTTAATTTTGTGCTCATTTTCTTTGATGACATCCTCATTTACAGCCAGTCACAAGAGAAGCACTTAGCACATGTCAAAAGGGGGTTTTATATATTGAGAGAGTATTGACTCTTTACTAAGGAAAGTAAGTGTATCTTCATGTAGACATTCGTGGAGTACTTGCAACACATTGTTAGCAAAAATGGCATACAGGAGGTTGATCTCAAGACAGTGCGATGCGTTAAGGACTAGCCCACTCCATCCACCACTACTTCATTATATGGTTTTCTTGGTCTCTCTTCATTTTATAGACGCTTCATTAAGCATTATGCCACCATTGCAACACCTTTGACTAATTGGTTAACAAAAGAATCATTCTTTTGGGATGCCTCTACTGATCATAGCTTCAAATAGTTGAAGGAAATGTTTATTTCAATACCCATCCTCGTATTCCATAATGTTTTTAAGACTTCTATCGTTTGGCTCTCTTATTTGACTAACTTTACTTTTTTTTCTCTATAAGGAATGTGGATTCGAGCAACTCACAAGCTACCACACTCAAATCAGGAGACAAATGGTAGCATTGAGTCCTATCATGGTATTCTAAAATCACGATTTCTTATTGGCTGCAAGTCAATCCATGGTCAGAGAGTAGATTGGCTCCTACAAAAGCTTTTGGGTCCTTATCATTCCTATTATTGGTATCAAGACATGTTGAAGGAGGCTGGGTTCAATTTTTTAAAAAATATATTGGACCTTGTTGCAAGCTCCGTGCAACGTGCCCAAGAAATATCTGATGACAATGTAAGGTTCTTAGATGTTGAGCATATGGTTGCCTTGGTCAAGAGCCAAAGCAAGAGTGGTCTATGGCACAAAGTGGAGAATGCGAATTGCGAGTGGGCATGTTGCTCTTGTGAATGGACTATGCGTGGCAACCTTTGCAAACATCAAGCCAACGTGATGATGATTAATGGCATATACTTTTCCCATGTCATCAAGGCATCCATGGACTTGTACAACTTGTCCAACAAAGATATACCACGTGAGTAATTATATTGCTAGTACTACCTTGCTTTTCTTTGTAAGGTAAATAGAGAAGTAAGTATGCTTTGAACATTTTTGCAGGTCATGGATTCTTATGCCAATATGATCCTATTGATGTTGAGGAGCCACTTCCTATGTCTCCTTGGGGTCACTGCAGGTATAGATGACTCCAAACCATAATTGTCAAATTATTACAAGTTAACATTCATTTATGGAAAGTGGTTATTTACTAGGCTCATCAATGATGTCAAATGACGATAAGGTTGCACAAGTACACCAAATTGTTGATGAGACACTTTCCCAATGTTGTAGATATTGGCTATGATAATTTTTATCATTGATCTACAATGGATATTATTGGTATCTTGAAACAATGGGTGCTTGGCAGATGGTGATTTGGAGCTATTGGAGTTTTCTCGACATCTCGCTCTTCAAATGCAAATGTCTATCAAACAAGCAAAGGCATCAAAGTCACAACTAGCTCATCCACTTAGTAGGTTGCACCCTATTGAGGATGGCTTTGGAAATTCTCTAACAAGAGCATGGCCATTCTTTGAGCTTGGTTATCGTAAGAAAGTTTTAAAGTAAAAAGAGCAATTAAGGTCTCTTCCCTCTTTCCCAAAGCCTCCTAAAAAAGTGAAGGCAACAATGCAAGACAAATTAGACAAGGCATGTGAGGATGAAGCAACAGGGCAAGCTTCAAGTAAATGGATATTTTGCTTGCATCAACACATATGGACATATCTTTACATGACATTGACTTTTGAGGATTTAAATTTGTTTGGTTTTCACAACCATTTGATGTCGAATTTTTCTAATATTCGCATAATGTTTTACATTATCCTTAGAGTGACCCTCTCTCTCTCTCTCTCTCTCTCTCTCTCTCTCTCTCTCTCTCTCTCTCTCTCTCTCTATGTAATTACATCTATGTCTCATCATACACTTAGGTGTTGAAGTTAAACACCATGTCTTCTCAATGTCTTTACTTGAGCATAAGTTTATAGCACTCATGGTAGCAATAAGTTTATGGCACTCATAGTAGCAATATCACATTTTCATTAATAAAATAGGCACAATATGCCTAGTCCATGCTGGTTTGTTGCTTGCTCTATCGGTCCTAGATAAGCTCACATTAACAAGCTCTTTGTAACCCTCCACAAGCTCTTCCAGTGTAAGCCTTCAAATCTCTAACACAAATCAATCCAAGTATGGCTATGGTTTCGAATGAATCTTTGCATGTCAAATGCAACTCCTATCTTCAAACTCTAGCTCCTGCAATACCAATGCTGAGCTCATAGGCTCTCAAGGTCTCATGGCTTCATGGCTCTGATACCATGTTCAAGATGCAGAGGGGGAGAGAGAGACATGGAACGAGGCAATCTCATAGAGCATACAACTCTATATGAGCTACAACTCTATATCTTCTTCATTATTCATTATATTCAAGTAACACACCAAAGCCAAAGTACACTAACCATTGTGTAAAGACCTAACCTAGTAGCTAATTCTAGTTAGGTCCTATTGACTCATGTATTAGCATACATGAGGTACAACTAACCTACAATTGTAAGAGTTGGTTGAGCTTGATCTTGCAACATCCACCATTTCTTGAATCATTTTCTCCCCATCTCCTTTGAGTCAATGCCAATCACATCATTACTTGCATATAGCTCATTCTTATTCTATTGACCTTGGTTTTCCAATAGAGAAGCTAGTTCGATCAATGTTTTTGAAAATGACAAAACTAGAGAGAGTAGTTGTTGCACCATACACACATATACAAAGAGGATAGTTTGCACTTACTGTGCATATGAAGCAACCCTATTGGCATAACACACACACATCCATTTGACCTTTTTATCCTTATTAGACCTTTGTTTTCCTATTTGACTCTATCTTTTAATGTATTTGTTTGATGTCGTTGCTTTAACTACAATCTTTCTTTATAGATCAATAAGGCACACCTCCATTTTTTCGAGACATTATTTTGAAATGCTCTTCCATGCTTCTTTTTTGGGATTGTTTCAAGGGAGATACAATATTGTGATCCCTCGAAGGGTATTTGGAAGAAATATTCTTAAGTTCAAATACTTCTACTAGGTTAATCCTTTCCATCATATTGAGGTGGCATTTACATGTCACTTTAGGGTGTTTATTTTTTAGGGAAAAAAGACGCACTTTTGCCTCTTTAAACTTGTTTCTTATTTGAAGTCACTACAAGATATAGGCCTTATACCGATGTTAAAAGCGACAAAAATGTAAATAAAAAAATTTGCCCCTGTCGTCGCAAAAAGCGTCGTTATTGGTGACGCATAGAACAGTCGGTATTAGGGTCATTATCAGTGTCGCTATTTGCATCGGTATCAGCGACGTTGATATCGACGCAAATAGCGACGCTGATACCGACGCAAATAGTGACACTGATAACGACGCTCTGCGATGCTAATAGCGACACAAATAACGATGCGTGCAGGTAAATTTGGCGCTAATAGCGACAATAACAGGGATTATTTTTTTGGGGCAGGGCAGCTTGCTGCCCTGCCACATATAGCACGGTGTGCTTTATTTGGGCCATATAAAATAGTTTCTGCACTCTGTACAATGCTCGTGTAAACAAAAACAAAGTGTATTGAAATCATAACACTGATACATGAAATAAATACATGATTGCATAATGAAAGCGACTGGTACAATCATGACAAGATATCACTACTACATAGAAAATGTCTACACAAATCAGGCGACCAAAAAAGAAGGGTGTGTAAGCTCCAGGGATCCAAGGGCGAGCTACATATCCTCGCCATCTAAAAGCTCGTCCCTCGCAAAGGAGCATCGAATGGACTTTGCAAAAAAAGAAACAACTACACATCAGTCCACCATACAATAATGCATTCTAATTAAACATGGTAACTATGGACAAGAAAGATGAGTGACTTACAGGGCCGCCGCGTCTATACAATCGATCGATCAATGCAGTGAGATCGTGCCTCTCTGCATATCGAGTCTCAAGGCCGGTCGGATCGCAATTTGTAATCGAGTGCTGCAAAGAAAACAAAATACTAATTGTTAGAAATATGATTGTTAGTACAAAGGATATTGCAAGAAAAAAAGCAAGCAAAACAAAAGAAAAACTTACAAAGTCCTCCAGATATGTCCTGTGGCCATCACTCCCAAGATGATGGACCACTCCGGCCTCTTGTCGTGCCCTCGCCACCTCGCGTTACTGACTCCAACGTCGTGGAGAATCTGTAGCCTCCTCCCTCAGTCAGTGCCAGTCATCCGCGTCTAGCCACTCGGGCTTTGAAGGCCCACTCTTGAGTGCCTTGTGTGCGTTCGATTGTCTGTGTGACATATATGCACGCATGCAGTCCATCCAGCCCATATAAAATCTATCCGTTGTGGTTGGAACCGGAAACTCCTCATGCAAGTATGCTACTATGTAGTCCTTGCTCCCCTCCGGTATGTTTTTCCAATGATCTAAGACGTTGTGCCGAAAAACTTGTTGGTACAACTCTCTCATGCGAGCCATCACCCTCCTCCCCTTATCATTCATGATGATGGCTTCTGACCTATCATCGACAAGATAGGCATATCCCTCTGGGATATGCCTAAGATGGGTCCTCTCCCACTTGTGTCCACGCTCCTGGGCATATCCAGGAGACCCCTGTACATCCGGTGTACCGACCGGGGTAGTATCTATCAGAGTAGCACCCATAGGGGTACCACCTACACAGACGGCTGAGAAAAAGCCGGAGTAACTGGAGTAGACATCCCCACAGGTGTGGCAAATCCTAGAGGTGACGCAACTCCAGCAGAATGACAAGACAGAGACACCGCGTTTGTGCCTCCACAACATCCACCTGAGCCATGCTCCCTGGAACCGCCATGAGAGTGAGGAGTTGCACCTGTATCCCATGCGGACTGCGGGCTCACTGCCTCCATATCTCTACAGCATCCCCTTGGCCCTGAAGCACTCCCTCCCTCTGGCCCAAGTTTGGAGCTTCGTCCTCGTCTACTTGAAGCTGAAGCATCTGATCGCGCCGAAGTAGATTTAGTAGAGCGGCCTGACGATGTCCGAGACAGCTCCTGGTCTGCCATATCTCTGAATCTTGCCATCTGATCTGGAGACATGCGCATGAAGATATCCTGCAACTCCTCATTGCTCATCCCTCGACTCATCCTGAAAATGTCACCTGCACAGACAAAAAATGATGTTAGCATAATCAATTTAAATTATATAAAGCACGGTAATATAAATCCTAAAAAAACGATCTCACTTAAAATGCATATCTTATGTATCCTTATAAGCGATTAGTCAACGAATTGAGTAAGTGGATGCTCCAAGTATGAAGTATCCTATGGTCCCATGTCAATCTCCTAACACAACTCTGCATACACTGGAAGGTTGATAGACATGTCACCACAAAAGGATGAGTCCATCTCATTCTCAAAGAATTCTTGGACTCCTGTATTTCCATCATTGTTAGCCGATGTTGGCTCCTCTACATGCTCCAAGATTTTGGTGGCCTCCGCCCCTTGCAATATCGACTCCTCTATTTGCATATCGTCCTCATCTATGCTCGGAACATCGCTTTGATCATATACTCTCGTACTTTAGGGAGCTGAAGGTATAACATACCGCCATCGAGGTTGTCGGAGGTTTGGATTGAAGATTACTTGTTCACAAACACGTACAAGAGAGATTAAACTATTGTGACATGTACCATGTCGTAATACAATTAACAAACAAATGAGTTCATGCACCTGTTCACAATGGGCCGGCAACACAAAGGCGTCGCGCAAATCCATCCATTTTTTTTCGGAATCTATTTCGAGAAATCCAGATGGATCTCGTTGAACTGTTGCTCCAGCTCCTTCAAGTACCACTTTGAACCACTGCACATCGAATAGTATCATGGAGAAGCTACGGTAATCCACCGTAATAATACTTTGCAAGTTTCCACAATACTCCATCTCATCTATAACCGTGTTTGGATCCGTTGCTCGTCGTTGGCTCTCCTGCTCAAACCTTGCTATGATACCACAGTCCATTGTGGAGCGCATTTTGTCAATACGCTCCACGTGAAAATGCTGTTCGCGCGACCATGTTGCACTATATATTTTATACTGTACATTGAAACACTCAAATTAGTTGTCGCATATAAAATATAGATACAACAAATCCTAAACACGTCATCACCTTTGGACTACATCCCCTCAAGAATTCCCACTCCTCCATTGAGACCTCCGCCCCTTCGCGAGATGCTGCGGTCAAAGCTCCATGCAACCATCGCCTTGACATAAACCGTAGCATCTTCTCCATGTCCTCAGGATATCGAATCTATCGATGGCACGTACTACGTCGAAATTCAGATCGTACTTCCTCTCGATCTTACCTAGTGATCTGGTACTTGGCGAGCCACGTCTTCATAGAGGCATGGTGCAACATACAAAAGCATCTAATCTTTTTTCTACCCCATTTCCAACCACCACATCTCCGGTCAGTCTATCATCGTCCTTCAGCGACCATAGCATTTTTGTTGTCTGGATCCATCGTTGGTAGCCATTGTGAAATATGCACTAGCGCCTCAGACATCAACCAACCTTCAACCATGCTACCTTCTGGCCGAGCTCATTGTCGCACAAAGCCTTTCAGGGTTTTCATGAAGTGCTCCAAGAAGAACATCCATCGCGTATGGACAGGTCCAACAATCTCCACTTCATCTACAAGATGCACAAGAAGGTGCATTTGTATCGTGAGTATGCTGATAGGTAGGTATTTCTCAAAGAGACAGACCGTCTCCACTGCCCCGCCTCGCGGATTCAATAGAGGACGTCTTAATCTCCTTTTGTGAGATCCATTGCACCAAAGTCGACAACTTGTAAATGGTCCCGTGTATTTTTGGAGTAAGGCATCCTGCGATTGCGATTAGTAGTACAAATTGCCACAAATGAGAAAGCATTATGAACAATAGCTACACTCCAAATAGCAAAATGCGCACACCAATTACAATCCATTCGTAGTACAAACCTAACATATCTTATGCCAGTCATGGGATTTTAGCCCTAATAATTGGTTGTCATTAGAAAATGCAGACCTGAGAGAACGCATCATACCTATCGGAGTGCAGATAGACTTGACTACTTACTTCACAATGCGCTCTTCTTTAGTGGACAAAACCCAAGGAGCACGAGGTAGCTGCACGCAACCATCAGTACTCGATTGCGTCTAAAGTGCCTCCATCTTGCCTACCTCCTTCAAATCCATTCATGTCCCTATAGTGTCTCTCTTTCCTGTGATGTGGTCCCATAGCAAGCTACCCATATTCTTGAAAATATGCATGGGATCCAACAAGTGGTTGGTCTATAAGTGGGTCCAATATGGCAACTCATAGAAAACTGAGAACCGTCGCATTCCGTTTGGATGTGACTCTGCATGGACCATTTTCAGCTCGTACTAGCTTGCGGCATTCATACATGTTGGAGGTCGTCCAAGAAAACCTTCCCTGAGTTCATGACCCTCTGGCAAGAAAGCGGCGTGTTCTTGATATACCATCTTCTTCATGGTTCGTGACCTTCGGGAGTCTAATTGTGTTCCGCACAATGGACATGCATGATAACCTGAGGTAACCAGACCTGTTCCAACATCTCTATCCAGTGAATACAAACTTGAACAAGATAAAATATAGATATTACCAATGAGAACGAAAGCCTATTTACCTGAGCACTCTCCGAATCCTTGAAAGTCATGCATCGTCCACATGAGAATGGCTCAAATATTGGCGGACCATTGACCCCATCGCACTTGCTCATATCTTGCACGGTGACCCTCTCCTCCCACAAAATCTTAAGCTCATCGACTAATGGACGAAGATACATGTCTATATTTTTGACTTTGTAGCGGTCGGGGACGATTAAGCTAAGGATGAGATGTCCTTTCTTCGTAGAGAGCCATGGAGAGATATTGTAGTTGACAAGGACTATAGGCCACACATCATAAGAAGTTGAGCGCAGATCGAATGGGTTCATGCCATCCATTGCAAGACTGAGCTGAAGATTCCTTGGCTCTCGTTGGGAAGGTAGAGTCAATGTGGCTCCATGCACGTGAATCCACTGATATTCGTTGAACTCCATCTGTGGACCTATTCTGCACATGCCACGTTGTCAAGCTCACCATGTCGGACGTATGAAACATGTGGTTTATGCGGAGCATAAGCAGAAAGTGTCTAAGAACTTTTTGAGGGATAGTTTGCCCTTGCAAGTCCTGTCGATACCTGTGAGCACCACACTTTGGATATGTCTCCATAGTCTCGTATTCTCCTCGAAATAATATGCAATCGTTGATACATGCATGGATGCTGTTGTAGTCCATGCCAAGCTTTTGTAAAACATGTCGTGCATCATCGCAAGACTCATGCATGGTATTTACAGGTGGTAATATATGATATTTCAATAACCTGAAAAAAATCATAAAACACCTTGAAAAAGCACAAATGTTTTTAATAATAGTTCCGAAAAGAAATCAACGAAGCATACGTACAAGGTACCCGAACAACTTGGTCACACTCACATCGCTCCACCCGTATTTTGCTTGCACACTTAGGAGTGCAAGCAGTGTCTTCAGGTGAGATACTTGGCACCCATCATATAATGGTATTGATGCTTCCTCCCTAAGCGGATCAGAAGTCTTGACATCCATGGGAATCAATGCATCGATCATTGCCTCCATCTCAGGCTCCAAGATTTTAGGTAGGTCTGGAAGGCTGCCTATCTCCTCTGGTATATATTGACGGTATCGATTGGGTAGTGCCTTCCAAGTGGTGGATTGGCTCATGCACTCCATCCATCGCACGCCCACGAACTCTTCTAATTGGTCGCAAAGGGTGCACTCCTCCTTGGGATGAGACGTCACCTCCCTGGATAGAAAATTTGCCAGCCACACCCAATCTTCTTGTATATGGTATTCAATTAGCTTGCGAGTACAATGCATGATTGATATTAACTTTTCTTACCGTTTGTTGAAAATCCACAATCGCCTGATCAATGATCTCAGATTGAAACTCGCCGAAGCGTCGTATGTGTTCTATAGACAATCGACGTTTTCGTACTAATTGCCAGCTTGCATTGAGAGTAAGGACATAGGACACGCTGATTAAGATACGCCTTGTGATCTTGAACAATAAGACCTTCATCATTTTCCATTTTGTCTACGTTATGACAAACAATAGATTAACATATATATGTCGGAGTGTTTCCCGTCTCGTGGTGTTGCACCGGACCTCGCCACCACTCTCTCTTTGTTTTTTATCCATTCATTATCTCCTCTCCTTCCATCTCTCTCTCTTTTTCTCTTTCTTTATTATGCTGTATGTTTATTCCCTCTCTCTCGTTCCTTCTTCTTTTTTCTCTTCCTCTCCCTCTCTCATTTTCTTTAATGATCACGGCTACGACTACGATGAAGACCATGACCATGACTACGACTACGACTACGACCACGACCACGACCATGACCACGACCATGATGACCACGACCATGACTACGATGACCACGACCACGACCATGACCACGACCATGATCACCACAACTACGACCAGACTACGACTACGACTACGACCACGACCATGACCATGACCACAACCATGACCACGACTACGACTACTTATATAGAGAGGAAGAGAGAGACAAGAGTTAGGGAGAGAGTAAAGTTAGAGAAGAAGAGGAGAGAAGTGAGAGAGCTAGAAATAGAAAGAGAGATAGAGAGAGAAAAGAGATAGGGGAGAGAGAAGGATTTAGGGAGAGTATAGGAAGAGAGAAAGAGGGAAGATTGAGGGAGAGAGAAGGGTTGAGAGAAGAGAGAGGAGAAAGAGAGAGAGATTCGACTAGAGCATTTGTCACCCATAGCCAACACACAGTGGAGAACACAAGCACAAATTGACATTGACTTATGGCAAGAAAATCCACCACAAAACAATAGTTATAATACTCGAGGTAGGATTTCAAAGTCTTACTATGGGTAGGTTGCACTCACTAAGAATAGAATTGTCTTTTCTACCTCATCTTCTCTCCATCATCAATAGAATTCCCCTTTACCATTTACAACTCACCCACTTTCTCTCCACACTATTGCACACTACAATCTCTATGAGTGCATGAGATTGGGATCTCCACAGATACCAAAGCATGATCTCTAGCTTGATGGTTGTATATATACTACTACTACTCATGGAAGAAACCTTAAAATAGTTATTATGCTCAAATATATGCTTGTTAGAGCAGAAATTTGTTCCTAAGACTATTCTAAGGATGAAAGAGGATTAATGATAAAAGAGTATCCTTCCTTGCAAGTGATACTATATTATATTTTTAAATTAAAATTGATAGTTGAAGATGAGTTTCCTAAGAGATCTTGTGGTGATGAACATAAGGGACAATCTAGAAGTTATGTAGAAAAGAACCTTACTACCTAGGCTACTCATCACCTAATGTACTACCATGACTAGTAACTTTAAATAATGTAAGATAAATAAAGTACAATGATATACTAGTTATTATTCTACTTAATATAACAAGGGTAAGTTATTATGGATCGCATCTTCTTTTGCGAAGCATATGAATGATGCTGTTTTAGTTTTTTGTATTTGTCTTTTTAAGAAGAGATTGATTTTTATGGAATATCCAAAGTTATTTTTGGATTTACGTTATGAAAAATGAATGTTTTTCTAACTGATAGGCTGATTGCCTTCATTGTATACTTCTACAAAAGTTCTTGTGCCCTCATAGGTGGATATTTGGTTACACACTAGAACTCCCCCAAGGTTAGTGGCTAGATCCCTTCACCAAGGGGATAGTTTGAGCATGGTGGAGGCTAAGACAAGCCCAATGTATGACAGGTCTCTTTGTAGGAAGGACATTATGCTAGGAGGCGCAAGTGTGCTAGGGTTCTCTAGCCATATATCCCTTAGGTTTGTTAAGGATCGGCGTAACCCCTATGAGCCTAGGATGAGCTTATTGTAAGGTCTTATTTCCTTCTCTCTCTTTCTCTCCCTCTCTCATTTCCTCTCCCTCCCTCACCCTCACCCTCACCCTCTCTTTCTCTATTTCCCTATTAGGTTTAATGATTTTTCTCTATTTTTCTCTCTCCTCTCCCTCTCTCATTTCTTTTTCTCTCTTCCTTTCCCTCTCTTATTTCCTCTCCCTCCCTCAGCCTCACCCTCTCCCTCCTTTTCTCTCTTTCCCTATTATATTTAACATCTTTTTTCTCTTTTTCTCTCTCCTCTTCTTCTCTCATTTTTTTCTCTCTCCTCTCCCTCTCTCATTTCCTTTTGCTCTCTTCCTCTCCCTCTCTGATTTCTTCTCCCTTCCTCACCCTCACCCTCTCTTTCTCTCTTCCCCTATGATGTTTAATGTTTTTTCTCTCTTTTTCTCTCTCCTCTCCCTCTCTTATTTCCTTTTCTCTCTTCCTCTCCCTCTCTCATTTCCTCTCCCTCCCTCATCCTCACCCTCACCCTCTCTTTCTCTCTTTCCCTATTATGTTTAACATCTTTTCTCTCTTTTTCTCTCGTATCTCATTCTCTCATTTTTTTCCTCTCTCCTCTCCCTCTCTCATTTCCTTTTGCTCTCTTCCTCTCCCTCTCTCATTTCTTCTCCCTTCCTCACCCTCACCCTCTCCCTCTCTTTCTCTCTCCCTCCCTCTCCCTCTCTCATTTCCTCTCCCTCCCCCTCTCTTTCCCCTCTCCCTCTCCCTCTCCCTCTCCCTCTCCCTCTCCCTCCCTCTTCCTTTCCCATTTCCTCCCTTTCCCATTTCCTCTCCCTCCCTCTCCCTCTCCCTCTCTTTCTCTCTCATTTCCTCTCCCTCTCTCAATACACACGAATTATACCAAAAACAAGTAAAAGAGAGAGAAAACTCCCTCTCCGTCTCTCATTTTCTCTCCCTCTCCCTCTCCCTCTCCCTCTCCCTCTCCCTCTCCCTCTCCCTCTCTCTCTCTCTCTCCCCCTTCCTCTCCCTCTCTCATTTCCTATCCCTCCCTCTCCTTCTCCCTCTCTTTCTCTCTCATTTCCTATCCCTCTCTCAATACACAGGAAATATACCTCATTTCCTCTCCCTCCCTCTCCCTCTCCCTCTCCCTCTCCCTCTCCCTCTCTTTTTCTCTAATTTCCTCTCCCTCTCTCAATACACACGGATTATACCAAAAACAAGTAAAAGAGAGAGAGAGAGAAAACTCCCTCTCCCTCTCCCTCTCCCTCCCCCTCTCCCTCTCCCTCTCTAATTTTCTCTCCCTCCCTCTCCCTCTCCCTCTCTTTCTCTCTCATTTCCTCTCCCTCTCTCAATACACACGAATCATACAAAAAACAAGTAAAAGAGAGAGAGAAAACACAAAAGCAAAGAAAGAATGGACAATGCACTCACTATAAAGACTCGAAGAAGGGTTTGGCGGCTTCTCTTTGCGACAACGGCTCCTCTTTGCCCTCCGTACACCTCCTCCTCTTCTTCGCAAACGTCAGCGGTGGCGGCAATGGCGGTGAGAAGCCTTCTTTCTCTCTTTCTCTCCCTCTCGCTCTCTCTTTCATGAATGTGCGAAAAATGACACGCTCGGGTTTCGACCCGTATTTTTTTCTTTGGGTATCGTCGCTATTTGTCGTTGCTAACGCTGTCGTCGCGTTAAGAGTTGAAGGTCTACCACCGGGGCTTTTAGCGCAGAAGAAGAGTTTAGGATTCAAGATTCAGAAAGGGAAAATGGTTTGGGTTTTAATAAGATCCGGGATTAAGAAATGATTTAGGTACGGAAGAAGAGTTCAAGCCTTTTCACTATGTACTTAGCATACATGAACAGAAGGAATAAGTCTATCTTGATTACATCAAATGCCTCTGGATACATACATTATATCATAAAGGATATTTTCAGATTTTCAATTCATTTATGAATGTCAAATGCAAGCTCTAATGGCATTTATCTCAAGTACATAGATGGATTTCAACCCTTTGGTTCAAGTATATTGTTGATAGATTCAAATGCATCCAAGATTTGGGCCAAAGATACATGAAATGAATTGAAAATGTATAATTTTAGCTTCAGTCCTGTTTTAAAATAGAAAATTCCAGCCCATAATCAAGTTCAAAATGAGTGCATAAACTCAAGAAGAAGCACTTCTAATCATTCATGAACAATGTCCTGAAGAAAAGAGGTCATTTCCTTCCATTACAATCATAAAAATCCCATTTTTGCTCATAAAAATGGACCATAATAGTGGGCTGCTCTGTTTATGATTGGTTTTTTCAGCCCATAATAGTCCATAAGTCTTCAATATCCTCACCCTTTGCTTGCCCCAAAGTCACTCAAGTACTTGGGTACAAGTCGGGCTTCATTGGACCAAGAATAAGGTAAACAAAATGAGAGAAGTCGTGCATAAGAGCAGGCTGAATACTCTTCTCTCAGATTTCCCTCTTTTATAGACTGTTTCAGCATGCATTTTCGTCAGACCAAAGAGGCAAAGAAGTGGAGCTCTCACCATATTTACATCTTCAGTAGTTGGGCCTGTTGATCTTCAGTTTGCATGCTCCATTTCATGCACCATAGCTCCAGCTCTCTCCAGTTTGCCTTAGACAGTGCAGCTCACATTTTGCGCTGAAAAACGTGGGCTGCTCCCTGCTCAGTCCCTGGTCACTTTTTGACCAGCTTAGGTCACTTGCTGGTCACTTAAGTCTGTTACTCCAGGTCCCATGTGGACCTAGTGGACTTTTAGCAGTTTTTGGTATCTTTCTTAGGTTCTGACCATATTTTTGTACCTGCATTAATGTGAATTATCCTGCAGATTGTCAATTTCTTCTAGAAGACCAAGTTGTAGGTTCCCATAGACTTATTTTTCATAAGTATACATGGTATAACTGAAAATTATATGCTAAATACAAAAGAACTTGTATAACTAAGGTGGTTATTGGATAACAATGTCTGAATTTTGTATGCAAATTTCTCATATAACTTCTAGTGAAGCTCTTCTGTGTTCATAAGAATCCCATGATTTATATTATGAACAGTAAACTCTTTGACATTCACCCCCTCCTAACCTGCACATACTCCGGCATGTGCCATTTCATAAGATTACAGGTCAAGGAGAGTCTTCTTCATCATCATCATTCTCTAAGTCTTTTTCTTCCTGCATGTCTTCAAGTAGAGGGCTTATTTCTAAGTCATCAAGTTCATAAGTTGAAGATTCTCTTCGTTTGAAGAGTTTGATTCGTTTCCCAGCTATTGGAATCTTTATTATGGTCCCATCCATTTCAGCCAAAGAGTAAGTAGTATTATTATGTACTACTTTTACAACATATGGTCCAAACCATCGCTTGGCTAACTTCCTATGAGCACTATATTGATTGTCCAAGCTGCTATCATAGACAAGAACCCAATCATTCTCTTGAATAGCTCTTGGACAGAGTCGATGATGCTTGTCAAACCTCTTCTTATTCTTTAGTCTTGCTGTTTTTAGCCTTTCAATGGCTATTTTGACATCTTCTGGCCTTCTTTCAAGTTGCCTTATGCATAAAGACAGCAATTCTTCTCTATTCATGCCTTCATCCCAAGGCAAGATACTCCATGTGACAATGGATTCCTCAATAGGCATAATGGGTGGCTGTCCATACATAAGTTCAGCTGGCATATATCCTGTCACTGCACTATGGGTAGTTCTATCAGCCCATAATGCGAATGGTAGCATTTTAGGCCATTCCCTCAACTTCCCTTTGCATGATTTTGCTAAAGCTTTAAGAATTGGTTGATGGCCTCTTTCACTCTTACCATTGCCTTCTGGATTGTAGGCTGAAGTAAGAGATAGCTTAATTCCCAATTGAGCAAAGAAATGGCGAGCCTCATCGGCATCCAATTCCCCTCTATCAGCAGTTACTTTAGCAACACATCCATACCTGCAAAATACTTCTTCAAGTAGAAATCTACAAACAACATGAGTAGACTTTGTTGTCAAGGCCTTTCCTTCCACTTGATTTGTGAGATCTTCTCTAGCAAGTACTAGATATCTCATGTTCCAAATTCCTGTAGGCATGGTTACTAAATCAATAACCCATATATAGTGAATGGATAAAGGATAGGTAGGCTGAAGCCCATCTCTATGCTTTACCATAGAATACATTTGACAAACATGACAAGAATCAACAAAATGCTCAATGTCTTTATACATGTTTTGCCACCAAAATTTCTCTTTTATTTTGGCAAAAGTTTCCCATATGCCTTTATGACCAGCCAATAAGCTTTCATGGAATTCTTGCATAACCTGTCTTTGTGTCTTTTTATCTCCTAAGACACGAACAGGCGCCCTTTCTTTCTTTTTCGCATGCCTCCAAATGTAACCATCTTTAAGAAAAAAACCATAAGCTTTTCTCTTAATTCTCTTGAACTCTTCATTAGTCCAATCTTCCTTCTTTGTCATAGTGCTCAAGAATTGGCCAATTTTTAGCCAATCATCTGCATAATATTCTTCTTTGAAGTGTGAACAAACCATAACAAAACATGGAAATACTGTTTACTAGCTGTCCATTGTCCTTCTTTGGTTGATTCATCCTTCCTTGCTGATGTAAAAGTTGTTTTAACAGCTGAACCTATTGTTCTTGCTGTAATTTTTGTTGTACCTGCATTAACAACATCATTTATAAACTCTGATTCTTCTTTATCCATCATTTCTTCTTCATCCATATATCTGTCACGTGAAAGCATGTCAGCAACTGGATTATCTCTACCTGCAATATGTTTCAAATCAGGATTTAAGGATTTAATATAGGCTATCCATCTTAGCATGGCTATGTCAAGAGTGGAACAGTTGGCGATCATGCCCAAGAGTGGAAGGCAATCTGTCTCAACTATAACATGTGCGCCCATGAAGTATTCCCTGTCACATTTTAATGCAGTTACTACTCCCCAAAGCTCTCTTTTAATTTGAGCATACCTTCTTTGTCGTTCATTAAGAACCTTCGCTCCAAAGTGGATTACATATCTGTTGCCTTCAAGGTCGTCTTGACCAACTGCCCATCCTATTCCGATAGGACTTGTGTCCACTGTGAGTATAATGGGCTGACCATTAGAGTAGTTAGCCTTCTTTAAAGTGGGGGCTGAAATCAGCATTTTCTTGAGTTTTCGAATAGCCTGAGTGTGTTCTTTTGTCCATAGAAACCTTTGGCCCTTTCTTAGAAGCTGATAAAGACTTTCAGCAACATGGGCAAAATGTGGAATCCAAATAAGGTAGAAGACACATGCACCAAGAAATCTTCTCACCTTTGAAACATTTGTACATTCTTCTTGCATTTTGTCGATAGCATCTATTTTGGATGGAGAAGGCTTTCGGCCATATGGTCCACACATATGTCCGACCACAAGGACTTCTTTGACTCCAAAAACAGATTTAGCTCCTGAAAGAGTAAGATGGACTTCTTCTAATTTAGACAAGATTTGAGCACAATCATTAATATGATCAGAGACAAACTTTCGACATCCAAGTTCATTGAGTTTTTCATTTTTCTCATGAACTTCACATCCTTTGATTGGAACATCATCAAGAAAAGGAAGAGTCAATTGAGGAATATAATCCCTCAATACTTTATGCATAGCATTCATCATGTGAGCTACTGAATTCGTAGCCCCTTGAGGTAGAGTACACATGCGAACTAGGCCAAGAGGCGTCTTCATTGTGGTAATGTCACGGCTTTCCAAAGCAAGCTGAAATTGGTCGTAGCCTGAATATAAGTCTCCCATGGAATAGATTGCCCTTCCTGCAAAAGCTTTAGCAAACTCATCCACAATTGGTCCTGATCCAACATTTCTAATAGTGACTTTATTGACGGGTTGTAAATATTGAATGAATCGTAAAGATCCATTCTTCTTAGATACAGTAAACCATCGGTTGGAATATGGAGCTGAGGATGGCTCCAATATTCGCATTTTTATCTTTTCATTTAAGAGTTCCAATAACTTAGGCAAATGAGACCTTGGAACCGGAATTGGTTTAAGATTCCAAGGAACATGTGGGACCGTAAAAATTACCATTGGTGCCACAATGCTTGGATCCACACAGCCAATTTCATGTGGCTGAAATAAAAAGGCCTTACCATGGGTCTTTAACATCTGCATGAAGATTTTCTTTTCAGCCGGCAAGAGAAAAGAGTCTTCACCAATTTTCAGCTTTTGTAGACTTTCTGCTGTAAATTGGTGACCAATATCTTTCGGATCACGAAGGCTTGGTTGTTTGGATACCCTTTCTGCCAGTCCTTCGCTTTCAGGAGGTAGAGGAGTAGCTACCGGCTTGACCTTCTTATCAACTGTTTTATATTTTGTTTCTACTCTTGCCTCATCCTTGTTTGGCTGTCTAAAAGCTTCATAATCTGCAAATTCTTGAATTATGTCATACATATCCAATGTACATACTTGTATGGACTGATTTTCAGCTTGATTTTCTGTATGAACGGCTGTATAAATTTTAGCCACTGTATCATTATAATTCAGCCCATAAAATAGTCCTGAAATTTCTTCATTTTTAGGTAAAACATCAATTTGCTTCAGCTCTTGCTCCATATGACTTAAATACTTTCTTTCAGCCCTGTTTATGGCTGAAAACTGTTTATAATAGCCCAATCCATTGGCTGAAAAAACCTGCAGATCAGCTTTTGGCCTTGCCTCCTTCATATGCAGAGGCAATTTTTTGTGACATGATGCACTGCCATAGCCTCCACTTATAGCAGCGCTACTCGAAAACCCTTAAATTCTCGGGCATTAGGAGGAACAGGATGATCTCTCAATCGATCCCTATTCCGATGGTGATTAACACAGACAGTTAGGAATTGAACAGCTTTATCATTATCCTTGCTTCTTATCCGAGCATATGATGAACCATCATCAAGAGCCTTTGTCTCTAAACGAGACTCGGAAATAAATGGTTGTCCAAGAATGATAGGATAACTGCAGGAATCTTGAACAAAGAAATGAAATTCATCTTTTACATTACCAATAGTAACTTGTACATAAGGATATGCTGCATAAAGATCGCTAGAAGAGTTATTGGCTGCCTTCATGCACCATCCTGGGTCCACATCAATGGGCCATCCACCATTCTCATAGAGACTTCTTGACATAACATTAATTTCCGAACCATGGTCTATAAGGGCAATGCATGGTCTCTTTTTCACCGATTTTAACAACATTTTCAGTAGTCGCCCTTGCCCAATGGGTACGGGAATAGTGACTACTAGGAATAAAGTGAGTTTCACTTTCTTCTTGCATGTTGTGAAGAAGAGTCTCTTTCTTATGCATGGGCTGCACTTTAGATTGAGAAGTTCCCACCATTATGGCTTCTTCAGCTTCTGCTTCATAAATGTCTTCATCTTTGGCTTCAATGGCTGCAATGAATTCTTTGATTGCCTCCAATCGAATCCCTTGAGTTTTCAGCTTCTCTTCATCCTGCAAATACACATGAAGTACTTGCAAAAAAGCATGTACAGATTCTTCAGTTTCTTCACCAACATATTGTCTTTTTCGTTTAATTACATCAATTATTACATCATGAAATCCTCGTTTTGCAATACCGAGAATTTCACCTAATGTAAATTCAATTCTACTTCCAAGAATCCTTTCTTCTAGGATCCGTTTAAGATCCGTTGCGGTCTCTATGTCAGACTGCAACTTGTAACTGGGATGTTTGCTTTTTATTTTTCCTTCTGTCTTCTTTGCTTGAGGGGCATCTCCCATGTCAAATTCTGGTGGCGGGGGATTTTCAGCAGCCTTCTGTAGGTCTGGTTTACTTCTTGTTATGCGTTTAGTCAGTCTTGAAGAAGGAGGACCGAAAATATCTTCTTCTCTTTTTCTCTTTTCTTCTATCATGGCTTCTTGATTATTAATTTCAGCTAACCGAGCAAAGGCTAAAAATGAATCCACAGGCTCGGACCATCCGGTTCTCCCTCGAATACATTGACTGGCAGTGGTTAAATCATCCTTAGTTGCCTTGCCTTGCTCCATGCGTTCCAAGGCCTGCGTCCACACTTTAGATTTTGCATTAGTTTTACACGCTTTAACAATTTCATTAGTTGGCTCAATTTGCAACCCATAAGTTGCAGCATCAACAGCTGCATAGGCCGTTCTTGTTGCCAAATCCTCCAATCTTTTCTTCATGCCACCGTTGCCGAAGTTTGGCTCAAGAGGAAGCCCGGTTTCAGTTGCATGAATTTTACCATCCTTCCAAAAGACTAATTTTTGTGCTTCAGCTTCACGGAATGCACCGCACTCCCTCTTGTCATGCTGAAGGCTATCACACCAAATGCAGCGTCTTTTGAAGCCTTCTCGTGCAGGCCTTTGGGCAGTTGACCGACCCCTTTATTCTACTTTTACATCAAGCCTTTCTACTTTAGAATTAATTTCTGTTAAATTAAGATGGAGATCCCCCATGCTTTTAATTAGCTCGTCCATGACATCCTTCTTTGGAGAAGGAACATCAGAATTTCTTGATTGCTCAGCCATTGAGACAGGAGGTCGAGAAACTGGAACATGCTCCTTCATAGATTCAGTTGTTGCAGGGGTTGATCCCCATCTTAGGCGTAATCGCTCTCTTCGAGCAATCATATTAACTGCTTCAGTGACATCACTCCAAAGTCAGGGTCTTCAAGTCGGTCAGTCAATTTTTCCTGAAGAGAAGAATGTGCAGCCTTTAAAAATAATTCAATCTTTTGACTTTCCATACCTTGTTGGTCATCAGGATCTAGTTGGGCGAATTTGCTTTCAAATTCTCGATGAAGAGCAGTAGCGGTTAGACCCTTATTGGGCCTTTCGACCCATTCGGTGAAGACTTTCTTTGTCATAAGGCTAGAATCTTCAAGGAAAAATTCTTCTCGAAGAGCTTTCTTGAACATAGTCCATCCAGCATCTTTTTGGAAAAGACCATGAATTCGGTCCTGGAGATCATGCACAGCCAGGCGAGCAAAGTAACGGTCCAGGCATGTTGAGAAACTCCAAAGAAGACCATCTTGTCAGTGTAGAGGCGGATAAAAGAGGACACATTTTTCCCATTAAATTGCTTGAGCTCATGCCCAACTGCTTCTAAGGCCTTAATGGCAGCAGCATCAATCCGCTCTTCTTCTTGTCTCCGTTGTTGTTGCACTTGCAACTGCTGCTGAAATTGCAACTGTTGTTGTTGGCTCTCTTGCATTAGACGAACCAACTGTTGCAAAGCATCTCCTCCCAAACTTGATGATTCTCCCATTGGACTTCTTCTTCTGCAGCGGACCTTCACGTCGGGTTCACCACTGTCATCGCGTTAAGAGTTGAAGGTCTACCACCGGGGCTTTTAGTGTAGAAGAAGAGTTTAAGATTCAAGATTCAGAAAGGGAAAATGGTTTGGGTTTTAATAAGATCCGGGATTAAGAAATGATTTAGGTACGGAAGAAGAGTTCAAGCCTTTTCACTATGTACTTAGCATACATGAACAGAAGGAATAAGTCTATCTTGATTACATCAAATGCCTCTGGATACATACATTATATCATAAAGGATATTTTCAGATTTTCAATTCATTTATGAATGTCAAATGTAAGCTCTAATGGCATTTATCTCAAGTACATAGATGGATTTCAACCCTTTGGTTCAAGTATATTGTTGATATATTCAAATGCATCTAAGATTTGGGCCAAAGATACATGAAATGAATTGAAAATGTATAATTTTAGCTTCAACCCTGTTTTAAAACAGAAAATTCCAGCCCATAATCAAGTTCAAAATGAGTGCATAAACTCAAGAAGAAGCACTTCTAATCATTCATGAACAATGTCCTGAAGAAAAGAGGTCATTTCCTTCCATTACAACCATAAAAATCCCATTTTTGCTCATAAAAATGGACCATAACAGTGGGCTGCCCACCAGTTTATGACTGGTTTTTTCAGCCCATAACAGCCCATAAGTTTTCAATATCCTCACCCTTTGCTTGCCCCAAAGTCACTCAAGTACTTGGGTACAAGTCAGGCTTCATTGGACCAAGAATAAGGTAAACAAAATGAGAGAAGTCGTGCATAAGAGCAGGCTGAATACTCTTCTCTCAGATTTTCCTCTTTTATAGACTGTTTCAGCATGCATTTTCGTCAGACCAAAGAGGCAGCTCTTGGAGAGTAGCTTGAATGATATCTCAAATACTAGGAGCAAGGTGTTGTTTATATAAGGTCTTGTATGGTTTGAAACAAGCACCTATGGCAAGATGCACACTCATTTGATTGCTCTTGATTTTAGTCACTCACACTAAGAGCGTGCTCTTTGTCCACATAAATGCAAATATTCTGTTGATTCTCATTATTTAGATGGACAATATGCTATTGATTGGGCTCCATGAGATGTGTATTGTGGCCTTGAAGGTCAAATCACAACATTCATTTGATGTTACAAATCTTATCCATTTGCATTACTATCTTGGCATGCATTTCACTGTAGTAGTTGGGGGGGCGGGGTGTGGGGCACTACCTAAGGTTTTCAATAGGGATAAGGTTTTGAAATACACATGATCTAAACAAAAGTTGCACGTATGGGGCTCTAGCTTTCTACATAGGAATCATGTTTCTACGAAACCATGTGTGCTTCAAAATCACAGCTCTTACAATGTTCCAAAGCTTGAGGGTTTTGCCATCCGAGAGGCACCTTTGTCCTTGAAGACGTGATAGACACATGCTAGTAGAAGCATTAAGACCCGCTTTGGGAGACTCAATTTTTTGGTTTAGTCTACAATGTCTTTGCCATTGGGCATTGCCAAAACAAGTGTAGGATATTTTTATGTCTCCCATAAACAAACAAGGCATAATATTGAAACTTTCTAAAATCGAAAAGTGCATCTTTCATCAGTAGCTTTCTAGCCAATATCTTCCAGATGAACACATTCAGTTTAGTAGAGGGTATCTTGCTAGACGTCTAAGAGCCCACGTTTTCTTCTTTAATAGGTTTGTGGGTATAATTTCTTTTAGTTGTATTTTGACTTCAAGATGATTGCTTTGTCATTCCTCTCAAAATCCACCCTCTTCTTTATCTTAACAACTAGCTTTCCCTTATGATTAAGCAAGTTGTGGAGACCATCAGCAGAGGCCTACAAAACATGTGGAGGCCATCAAAATGAGAGCATCCATTCTCCTCTTCCATCATGATTGTCATCTCTTTTCTATACTTGATCTTAAGAGCATTGAAAAAAAGAGAGGGATGGGGGTATCTCCCTCTATCAACCATCTTCCCTTTAATTGGATTTTCAAGCCTTCAATCTTCTTCATCTCTTGAGCTATAAGAAAATATTCAATATGTTCTACTAGGAGCCGCATGAGAATAGCAGCTTTATGATTAAGAGCAATATCATACAAAATAAACTCTTTACATCTAGAAACACCAACCATATGTTTTCTTTTAAATGCAATTTGATCTCTGCCATCTTCCTTTGAAAGTACAATCTAATAAAAACATGTAGCCTTCTAATCTAAGAGCGGGTTCAACTTGCTTTCAACCAACCTAAGCCAAAGCTTGTTTGGTTTACTCAATGAATTTATGTTTCTTTAGGAAGGATACCTTGAGTTGAAATGGAGGTGATTTTGAAGACTACATCGATTGGACAGTGGTCAAAATCCATGATAGCTAGGATAGTCCTCACCTTGATATGAAGGGCTAGTCACCAGCCCATTGACTTACATATGCTCGATTTGATCTTGCTACCCTCCATGATGAATCTCTATGGCAACTATGCCATGCAAAGCATTGCAAGAGCGATTGATGGATTGCATGCAATACATCAATAAACCATGTTGCCTACAAAGTGCATCCCAACTTTCCCTTTCTCCCAATAAGAATGTATAAGATGCAACAATCTATTAGTACTCCAACATGTCACATTCTAGGAGAGTGCAGTTGTGCTGCATGCATGGACTTAACTGTTATTCCTTTAAGAGCTTCAAACCACATACATTTGTGACTACCTCTCACACATAACCTCAACTCACGCTCTACTAAAACCAATTGCACCTACCTTTGCTGTCCAAGAAATGATAAATGTAAATCAATATTGAGATGTAGCATGAAAGGACTGGGATCTTTGTTGTAGCCTAGCTTTGAGGTTTATTGTATGCGTTTTGTAGAGATTGAATACGTCATTATTAGATGCAAAGGTTGAATATGTTGCAATTAGATATATTGGGGCAAACTATCTTGATGTTGCAATTGCCTCGATTCCCACAACTACGAGGATTTTTGAAGTATTGCATCCATAATGACTCCCCCTTTGCCTTCCTAAGATTTGATTGAATGCAAAGGGGAGCTATGGATTGCAAGAACAATTCTCTACTTAGACTTGAAGAAATGTTGCTAGCATGAATGATGATCTAATGGATGATGATGATGATGATACCTCAGATCCTTTCTGCTACGCTAGCTTGAGGGAAGGTAGACCTACTAGGATTGTGTTGACCCTCTCTCTATGCCATGCTCGCCATATATTCACACACACACACACACACACACACACACACACACACACACACACACACACACACACACACACACACACACACACACACACACACACACACACACACACACACACACACACACACACACACACACACACACACACACACACACACACACACACACTCTCTCTCTCTCTCTCTCTCTCTCTCTCTCTCTCTCTCTCTCTCTCTCTCTCTCTCTCTCTCTCTCTCTCTCTCTACTTTCACGAAATAACACATTTTCACAAAATTGCACACGTACACACTCTCCCTCTCTTCCATTCGCAAAACAATTAATCTCCACAAAATTAAAGTGGGCTTTTAATATAATTCATTCAAAGAGTTCGAAACACATGATAGAGTGAAGATTATTCTATTTTTTCATTAGGGGTGAGAGGAGTGCTTTAAAATAAAATTCAAACAATGAACCCTATGTCTTGTGTACCATTCATGACACGCATGACCAAGCTAGCTAAATTTTTTCATTGCATCCATATTTGGTGGCCTAACATAAGAGTGTCTGATGAATGCTTTTCTTTTCAAATATTGTATTCTTCTAAAAATTATGGTTGAGCATGAAGTTCATTTCTCAAGCATACTTTTGATATTCCACATCTGCATAAGATCAAAAGATAAAGTAAGGACTCAAAGACTTGAGGGGCGACTTGAGATGAAATTGTAGCCCTCCCAAGTCTAGCTATGAGGAGGATATTGGGTCTCAATCTTCAATTTGATCCTTGTAGAGATCATGGAGGAGGGTGTATCCTCATAGGTTGAAGCAAGTGGTCTTAGCATGTAGAGGATGATAAAGTGATTAGAAGAGAAAGCACCCACCCATTGGTAAAAGTAAGGTCTATTTCAACAAAACTATATGGTACAATTTTGTAGGCATAGCTTTTTCTTTTGTCTTTTTGTGGAGGGAAGGTAAAATGCTATTTGAGGGTTGCCATTGAGGATTTTACAAAGAGAAAGTATTAGTTTTTTTCTTATAGACCATATGCTTTTGGTTTGAATGAGAAAAGTACAAACTAATAACTAACAATGGATGTTGAAAGAGGCATAGACTCCTTATGAAGTAGGGAGATCCCAAGCAAACAGGCTAGTGATTTGAAAATAAACCAACATTTTGTATACCAAGAGAGAAAGTGGTGGTAAAGGAGACATGACTTTTATGTGGGGCTCTCAAATAGACACATCTTAGGCACATCCCCCCCTCCAAATTCCCCCCCATTGTGCCTTTGAGAATTTTCAAATAAAAACGCCCATAATGTGAATTTACATTAAGCACATTTATAAATCCCTTCAATTTTTAGAAAACTGTAAGTCAACATAATAAATATACCCTTTCTTTTGAACTCACATGGTATCTTACATGTTCTATAAGGTGGACTCCTTGGGGTTGGTGGATATGCTAAAGTATGGTATAGCTGATTGCAAGCCTATTTCTAAACCTTTGGATATTAATACTAAACTTAATGCACATGAGGTTGACTTTCTTGAGGATGTCACTATGTATCAAAGAATTGTGGGTAGCCTTATCTATTTGATAACAATCACTAGGTCAGACCTAAACTAGATAATTGGTTTGGAAAGTTAGTCTATGTAGCCTCCACAGAAGCTAAATTTTGATGTAGTGTGGTGCACATTACACTATGTCAAGTCCACATTGGACTATGTCTTATTCTATGGTGTAGGTGTACCAATGGATTTGGATGGTTACACAAATACAAATTGGGCTAGTAATATGTCAGACAGGAGATCTACTAGTGGTCTTATGTTTTTCTTTGGGAGTGCTACTATTACTTGGAGTAGTAAGAAACAACCAATAGTTTCCTTGTCTAGTATGGAGGTGAGTATAGAGGTCCTATAATTATAGCATGTGAGATAGCTTGGTCATGCAAGATACTTTTGGTGATTTGGGAATATAGATGGATAAGAAGGTTATTATCTACTATGATAACCTTAGCGATGGCATTCAATTGGCTAGAAATCTAGTGTATCATATACAAGCTAAACACATAGAGGTCCATTACCATTTCATTCTAGAGCGCATTCTAGTAGGTGATATTGACTTGGTTTATGTCAACATAGGGGATCAAGTTGCTAATATTTCACCTAGGCCTTGGGAGCTAAGAAGCTTCAACACTTTAGGACTATGCTTGGAGTTCACGAGCTCATGCTGTGCTAGAGGGGGAGTACTGAGATGTTGAGCTCTACATGAGCTGGCATCCACTACGTGCCTTGGTGATGTGATATGATATTATTCATTGGCATGTTAGGTGATTGACATGAGGATGTGCCATTGATTTTATAGCTGAACACCGTCCTTGGCTATGGCACATTTATTGTGCCACTTTTTCTCTCGGGGAAATTACTATATATATATCCTCTACATCACATGCGTTCAAGGCCTATTTATAAATATCCTTATATGTGAATTTTTCTTGAATAAAATATAACCCTTTTCTATTCAATCAATAAACAACCCCTTTATATTACACCCTTTTGTATGTAAAAAAAGGTATAAAAATAGTATTTAAAAAATACCTTATTTTGAACCCACGTGATGCACACATATATTTATGAGTAACTTACCCGAGCCTTTTCTTTCCTAGTGGGTTCACACTTAGCGATTCCATGTACATATATTGTGGTTCTTTCATATTAGTCTTTTATCATGTTGTAAACTTAGTTCTTTTGTGTGGAAGAAGAAGAAGATTTCATCCCTATCTCTTTGTGTTCTCAAATCAACATTGTTTTTGTGTGTGTGTTCTTGGGTGCTTCACCTCTCTCCACTCTTGTCTATTTTCACTCTTTGTCTCTTCTAAGCCTCTATCTAGCACTTGATTAGTGTATCCAATATTTTTTTGTTCTTTCTTGGTTAATTGCAACTCATTATTCTTTATTGCTAGCAACTATTTCCTATTTCATTTGGTCTTGGTTTAGAGTTGCTTCTTCTATCCTCTCATCTACATGTAGCGATCTTTGTTTCTCTTGTTGCTTGCATTTTTAGAGTGGGTTCAAGAATGAGTTTAATATTTACCCCATCATTTTTTCTCACTTCTTGTTTTGATAGGCCCACAGCTTGGTGAAGACATCCACCTTATGTTAGGTTTCCTTCTCTTATGTTTTGGGTAAGTCCAGTACTCTTTGCACCACATTTGTTCTTATAATTATTGGTGTAACCCTTCTTTCATCTTCCAAAAGTACTTTTCTCATTTGCTCTATGTGGTCATAGCTTGTTAGGAACTTGGTGCACTCGGAGTGATCCACTCTCCCTTCAAATATTTTTGCATGCTTCTGTAAGGCACACTATTCCACTAGATCTTTTACCTTTGGTTCCTCACTTGCAACCTTGTTGAAGTTTTGGATTTTCTGATAATGTAGGTTATGGTGCTTTCAAATTTCTATATTGAGACTACACCTTGCTTACTCCTCCGAAGGGAAGCTAGGATTTACTAAGTCTTTGTTGCATGACCTTGTTGTTGCTAGGTCTTGCCATTTCTTTATATTGCATGCACACAAGAAGTCATGATGAGAGATCCCAAATTTGGAAAGCTTAAAAATTCATTTGATTTTCTAGACCATATTATTTAAAGTGTCAATGCCCCTATACAGCCTAGTATATGTTTAATTTCTTTTCTCATTTAGTGTGCTAATTGCTGACTTTCATAATTACATTTTATCTTTTATTGCTGAATTTCTTTCTCATTTATTACATTTTATCTTTTTCAATTACATTTTATATTTTTTTCTTTTCCCCCCTCCACTGTAGGAGTGACTATTCGTTGTGAATAGGAAAACCTTTTGTGGTGCTGATTTTTGGGTTATATTTGCATAACAATGCATGAAATGAATTTTTATTTATATATACAGAGAATTTGGAATTATCTATTTATAATTGACTATTCATGCAACAACCAATTGAATAAGTGTGGAATGCATTTAAGTGATGCATAATGATCCATGTCATATGGTTTTATGCCAATGTGGGTGATGTAGAACACAAGTCACAACATCCTCTACGAAATCACCTAAACTTATCCTATTGGCTACATATAATTCTTCCTCACTTAATATTCTATCCAAATAAGGGTATAGTATTATGTGATCCTCTAATAGTCTATTTTACGGGTTAATGCAAGCATTCGAAAAGGGGTGGGAGCGACATAGGTTGGATCATATTCAAGTGACTTGATTGGACCATAATTAATGGCAAGAATTATTGAGGTTTTGAATTCATTGTTCTTTCCATTAATTATGGTGGGAGTACCTAGTTTTGTTTTGAATATAAGTAAATAGTGAGCTATGCCAACTTTGTTGCTATAGGATGCTCTTTCTTTTTGTAGATAATCGTATGTTTAGTTGCTTTTTTTG
This sequence comes from Lygodium microphyllum, assembly GCF_053477565.2. NCBI lineage: Eukaryota > Viridiplantae > Streptophyta > Polypodiopsida > Schizaeales > Lygodiaceae > Lygodium > Lygodium microphyllum. The sequence continues at coordinate 130,615,348 of NC_141138.1, forward strand.
TATAAGGTTCTGATTTTTTAGTCTGAGATTTACTAGCTTGTCAAGTTAGCTATGGGGGGCTGAGGATGTCAATGTAGCTTAAAAAGAAATAGATTTTCCTTGAAACTTTAGTAGCTAGATCCACCTATTCCTTATGTAGTAACCTTGAGCATGCAATAAGGCTTTGGGAACCCATTGTTTCTTGGTGCTAATTCTCCTCCTGTAACTTAGGCATCTTGTTCTTGACTTGTGGGAGAAGTAGAACCCATTGCTTTCTTTGCAAGAGGGGTAGTCTCGCTTCTTTTGCATTCGGTCTTTGGAATCCACTTCTTTTAGATTATTTTTGGTTTAGATACCTTTCTCATTAGTTTACTTTTCATCGTTTTACACATTGAGTAATTCATTTAGTAAGGTTTTGCACCCTCACTAGAGGTGTAATCGGGTTTGGCTAAATACATTAATGGCACTTCTTGCTTCATGGAAATAGGATTGTCTGAGAAATGGAGGCCAAAATGTCTCCTTGCTAGTTTTTTTTTTTTTCACACACAATATAATGGACACAAAGTATAAATAAGATACAACATAAAGGAAAGTGGTCTACTAAGTCAAACAATGCACAATTGACTATACTAATTGACTGCATAGGGGATTCACTAGTAGTAGTAAGGAGATGTCACATGCGTGCAAGAAATATATGAAAATACCCCATTTTTACCCCTTATTTATGGGACCTTACCTTATCAAACATACCTTCCTTCCCTTAAATAAGCCCCCTCCCTTACACTCACGTGGTATCATACGGTAAACCTGAGTGGACCCCCCGGGATTGACTGGCACTATAATCATGCCAGCTATTGATGCAACAAAACCAAATATAATAAGTGATAAGTCAGTTGGTCATGTGAGGATTATAATCATGATCAATGTTCTAAGTATAGATATGCAAACCCATCTAACCAAGCAATCCATCATCAATGTCCAGAAGTGTTGAGCTTGCCATCTCAACACTTGTTAGAGAGAGAACTAGGGAGAGAGAAGATTGCAGAAGAGAGAGAAAGACTGCAGGAAGAGAGAGAAGAAGAGTGAAGAGGAGAGAGAAAGACTAGATTTAGAGAGAGAAAGACAGGAAAGAAGGGGAAGCCATAGAAGCTGTGAGCAAGAAGGGAGAGAAAGTCTGTAATTATATTATTGTGTCAAAAAGATGTGAAAAATTACATCTCCTCTCCTTTTATATCAATGTCAGTGTGACATGGCATAATATCAATGTTATTACACTAATTTGTTATTCCCAACTTCTTACAATCCATCCCTTCCCAAAAAATTTTGTCCTAAAAAAAAACCTGATAACGTCTAGAAAAAGATGGATAGAACAGAGTACTACTCTGTTTTTACAGCTTTACAAATGGAAATTGAATGAAGTATGATCACTACATGAGCTAAAATTGAAGAACAGAAGTAAGCCCAGCTATATACATGATTTGGAATACTTCAGAAGTAAATGGAGCCATAAAGACTTCAACAAATAATCCCAGAACAAAGTAGACAGCTTGCTGAGTAAACAGTCCCTGGACCAAATCTGCCATAACTTTTGATA